>NC_092212.1:46235737-46242899 GCF_043381705.1 Parasteatoda tepidariorum | reverse complement strand
TTTTTTTTTTTTTTTTTTTTTTTTTTTTTTTTTTTTTTTTTTTTTTTTTTTTTTTTTTAAATAGGATTCCTATCACATACGCGTCTAAAAATTATTATAAATCTAAAGGATAAAACATAAACAGCTAATCTTTAAAACTAATTTTTGCTTATTCTTATAATAAATATGTTAATTATTTTGTATGAAATATATTAATATTTTTTCAACATTTAAGAAATGAAACTCTTAAAAACGTTATTGTTATTTATGTGCACCTAAGGAGAAACAAATTCCAGTAAAATTTCATTACCAGTGACGTTTCTGGAAGAAAGAAAACCGTAATTCTGATTAATAAAATCAAAATATACGTATTTAAATTATTCAAATGATAATTTTTCCTTTCATATTGCATCGCTTTATCAAAACTTCTAATTTTCAAAATTATCGAACTTAAACCACATATTTAGTAAAAAAGACAAACCAGAAAAGCAAATTTAACCAAATAAATGGATTTTATACCAGGCTCTAATAAATGAATGAAATTGCTAAATTTTTCCATATATACTAAATTTTATCACATTTTATAAAACCAAATTTTATAGTTAATTTTACCAAATTCATTAGCAAAGCTCTTCAGTAAAATTTATCGAGATTTTTAGTGTTCCCATAGAGCTGGAAATACGGTCCATTTTACCAAATTCTGATAATTTTGATCATACCTTAGAGCATGGCATTGGAACCATTTATTCGATTAAATTTACTTTTCAAAGTAAAATAAGTACAATGTAAGTAAAATAAAAACAAATATCATATAGTTTGGTTTTTATTACTAAAATTATGATTTTTTTTGCCAGAAATGTCAATAGTATGGTAAATTTAGCAGAATATTTTTTTCTCCATGTGATCTTATAGCTATAGTGCAGTGTTTCCCAAAGAGTGGTACGCATACCCCCAGGAGTACGGGAACAGTTTAGCGGGGGTACGCGTTCTTATGCGAAATATCTTGCAACAAACGAAAATTTCAAAAATTTTATTTAAAAAAAAAGCTAGTCATGAAAGTTTACGATTGCGTATTTTTCCATTGGCTATTTTTTGCAGAGTTAACAGTTAATAATTAGTTGTGTCAACAGCCATTTGTGATTTTTAACTTTCGTGTAATTTTTTTATAGTAAAAAATACATTCATTTTTTATAAGTGGTACACAGCGTTACGAAAAATTTAGAAAAGGTACACAAAAGTCATAAGTTTGGGAAACACTGCTATAGTGGTACAGATACAAAACAGATGCAGATACAAAAATTTACTTAGAAAAACGGGTTTTTATAAGGACATTAACCTAAATTCTTGAATAACGTAATACTCATAATTTGTCACTCATATTTTCACATCGAATTTTAACATCATTATTTCTTGTAAAATTTCTTACATTCAAAATGCTGTGTTTAAAAACATTCACTACGCAACAATAAAGGTATAACCAGCTCTTTGCAACGTGATTTTAAATAAATGATGGTATATAAAACACTCATTAAATTGAAATCTTTATGTTGGTAAAAATTTTTTGTGCTTTAGCAAATCATGTTTAAAATGAAATTTTTTTTTATGTTATCTTGACTGATTTAGAAACACCTTGCTCTATTTAATGTAGTCAAAAAAATAAATTCAGATTCAAGTGCTTAAAAAAAAGAAATACTGCATGGAAACAAACAAAAAAACTCTCGAAAGTTAATGTTCTATTTACAGGGTTAAGTCATAGAAAAAATCTCGTTTGGGCAAACAAAAAGCGTATTAGAACACAAAAAATTTTATTTTTTTCAATTCTCATTTAACTGTTTACTAGAGCATCATCGTGTGAAAAAAAATTCATTATCATTGATGTTCCTTTAAATTGTATAAACTCTGATTTTTTTTCCATCTATTTATTTCAAATTAAAAATCACTTAGACTTGTATTACATTTATACTTTCTGGAGTCAATATTTTTATAATATTAAATGGGAAAATTTAATAAATTAATCTGCAATGGATCACGTGCAATAACAACTCTTTTTCTAGAATGTGGAACAATACTCTATTTCAACAAAAACTCTATTTTTTTATTGTTTTACAAAATTATATTTCTACAAACAAAAAATCTATTTCTAGATTGCAGTTTCACTATTTCTAGAATTACAAGCATTTTTATCATTAACAGTAGAAGTTCACGCTATATTTTCTAATAAATTTTGAAAAATTGCTTTCGAATTAGGATAAAAACCTTCACATTTTTTTTCACTCCATTAATTTTTTTTAGAATACAATATCTTTAAAATAGCAATAGGAGTTAGGTCTAGAGATGCATATCAGTTTCATTTTGGACATCCATTTCTTTTTTAATGCACTTATTTTTTTTATTTTCATTTTTTTTCCTCAATAGTAAAAGTATAAATGTATAAAACAAATGTAATTGAATGCTATGCATAGATCTATTAACATAAATGATTTATGTAGCATATTCACCATCTGCGTGTTAAAATTTAACAGCATGGTATCATTTAAATTAAAATCCTCTTTCATGCATCAATGGTTATATGTAAATGAAAGTAAATATTTGGTTTCAAAGTTCTATTTTTGTGAGAATAAGCAATTGATTGCAACAAAGGCATAATTCCATAAAACTGGCGGCAACGTTCTAGGATGTTTCTCAGACCGTCTCCAATAGCAGCTCTAGGAGCCATGGTAGCTCAGGGAATAGAGCGTTTGCTTTCCGAGGAGGTAAACCGGGTTCGAATCCCAGCGATGGCTGGTCGATACGATTTCCGTACTAGACTCGCACCGACCTAAGTGCTAACGTAAAAATATCCTCAGTGGTAGACGGATCATGATTTAGAGTCCCCTTGCCGTCAAACTAACCGTGGGAGATTTTCGTAGTTTTCGTCTCCATGTAACGCAAATACGGATTAGTTCCATCAAAAAGAGGCAAATTTTACCCAATACTTGACCAAGGAGATCCCTTGTCTTCTGGATTAAGTTCAAAATTACAAGGCTACACAGTTGAACTTTAGTAGTCATAAACTCAAAATTTATGTCAATTGCTCAACGACGACTATAAAATAAAATAGCAGCTCTAGTGCTACGTAAATAAGGTACCTACTTATCTACCTACCTATCAAAATGTACAACGCTCAAAATAAAAAAAGATATCAACCTGAATGACTTTTGTTGGAATGATCGTATTTGTACGAATTAAATTCCAATCATATTAATAGTTTAAAAGATGAAGCTTCAAATATTTTAATTTGTGCTATATTTAAGTTACTGAATCAGATAAAAAAAAGGTGCTCTCTTTGATTAATCATTATTGTTTTCGACGGATATGGGTTTTTAACTATCAAAATATGAGAGCGGTTGTAAGCTTGGAAGTTTTTTTTTACAGCAATTAATTAAAACATTTTCTTGCACTGTTATAATTTTCATTCCGAAATTACGGTAAAATAACGAGAAGCAGTGTGTCCATTAATGGTGAGGAACATTTCTTTACCTTCACAGCTTTAAAACCGTTTACAACTGGTACGGTTAAAAAGCCTTTAATGCTAAACTCTACTGTTTTATAACCATTTACAACTAGAATAGTTTCTGAGCCATAAAAATAAAAATTATTATTTTCGTATTAAGTCTTTTAAACTAATAGAATTTTCATTCTCAAATTACTGTAAAATAACGGGCAGTAGTGTGTCTATTAATGGTGAGGAACATTTCTTTACCTTTACTGCTATAAAACCGCTTACAACTGGTACGGTTAAAAGCCTTTAATGCTAAACTCTACTGTTTTATAACCATTTACAACTAGAATAGTTTCTGAGCCATAAAAATAAAAATTATTATTTCCGTATTAAGTCTTTTAAACTAATAGAATTTTCATTCTCAAATTCTGTAAAATAACAGGTAGCAGTGTGTCTATTAATGGTGAAGAACATTTCTTTACCTTTACGGATATAAAACCGTTTACAACTGGTACAGTTAAAAGGCCTTGAATACTAAACTCTACTGTTTTGTAACCATTTACAACTAGAATAGTTTCTAAGCCACAAAAATAAAAATTATTATTTTTGTATTAAGTCTTTTAAACTAATAGAATTTTCATTCTCAAATTACGGTAAAATAACGGGCAGCAGTGTGTTTATTTATGGTTAGTAACATTTCCTTGCGTTAAATGTTTTAAAACCGTTTACAACTGGTACAGTTAAAGCTTTGAATGCAAAATTAATAAGATTTTGTTACTATTTACAAATAGAATAGTTTCTAAACCATAAGAATAAAACTTCAACAGACATTGCAGCGCTGTGGATGCATTTCCATTTATGCGTGAATGATATTTTTGTATTCTAATGGTCTTAGATCACCGATTAATGAGAGAAAAATGCTGGAAACTTCTAATGTACGAAGAAATTGAATAAATATTTAGATGTCAACACTGGGGTTCGAATCCCTGTTCAACCTTTCACGAGATAGACCAATAAACCCTCTTCTCTACAGCATGTACCCAACTGCATGGAACAAAATGACTTCATAAAGTGGGCCTAATTTGAGCGGATGGAATGCTGGGTGTTAAATCGTATAAGGTAAAAACAATCAATAAACGCTTTTTCTTACACGGAACAATTTGAAGGTCGCTTTTTTTGAGATTATTTGACTGTTTTGGTTGAATATGATAAAATAGCGATTAAATAATAATAAACTCAATAATAAACTGCTAATAATTAAGCATTCAATAATTAAATATTCAATGAAAAACTCCATAATTAAATAATAAACTCAAATTAACATCGAGAACGGAAGAAAAAAAAGTACCCTTATGACATAAAAGTAACGATTTGTGACTGTCATTTGTGACAAGAGAAACAGCATGTGATACATTGTAGGATCGCCACCAGGAAAAAAGATAAAAAAAATACTCGGAAAGATATAAATACTATTTATCGGAGGAATGATCGCATCAATCAAGAACTGTAAAAAAAAATCAGGAAAAAAGTTATGCAAGGAAATAGTTATAAAGGAACAAGTTTTTTAGTTTTGGTAATAAAAAGTGTGCTCTTTATAAGGAGAACTTTCAATACACTGTGCCATGTTTGTAGAATAAGTTATATTTGGTGATTCTGAAAATAAGGCCTTGACCGTATTCTACTGATCTTTACATTGAGAAACAATTAATCTGAACTCTTTTCTTTTTTTTTTATTTGTAATTTCTTCTACTTTTAATATTTAAATATTTTGGAAGTTCTAAAAAGAAGCCTGTTAATCTTTATATTCAGGAACTTTTAATCTAAACTCTTATTTAAAAAATAAAAGTTTAGATTAAAAGTTCCTAAATTAGAAGATCAATAGAATAGAATTGTTATTTTTTTATTTTTTAGCATTTAAATATTTTGGCAGTTCTAAAAAGAACCCTTAGACTCATTCTATCAATCTTTATATTTAGGAGCTTATCATGTAAACTCTTATTTAAAAAATAATAGTTTAGATTAAAAGTTCTTAAATTAGAAGATCAATAAAATAGAATTGCTATTTTTTTCATTTTTTAACATTTAAATATTTTGGCAGTTCTAAAAAGAAGTCTTAGTCGTATTCTATTAATCTTTATATTTAAGAACTTTTAATCTGAACTCTTATTTTTAAAAAAATAGCTTAAATTAGAAGTTCCTAAATTGGAAGATCAATAGTATAGAAATGCTATGTATATATTTTTTAACATTTAAATATTTTGCTAATTCTATAAAGAAGCCCTAGACTTATTCTATCGAGCTTTATATTTAGGAGCTTATAATGTAAACTCTTATTTAAAAAATAATAGTTTAGATTAAAAGTGCCTAAATATGAAAATCAATGGAATAGAATTGTGATTGTTTCTTTTTTTAACATTTAAATACTTTGGCATTTCTAAAAAGAAGCCTTAGACTTATTCTATCGATATTTATATTTAGGAGCTTTTAATTCAAACTCTTATTTAAAAAATAATAGTTAAGATTAAAAGTTCCTAAATATGAAAATCAATGGAATAGAATTATGATTGTTTCTTTTTTTAACATTTAAATATTTTGGCATTTCTAAAAAGAAGCCTTAGACTTATTCTATCGATATTTATATTTAGGAGCTTTTAATGCGAACTCTTATTTAAAAAATAATAGTTATGATTAAAAGTTCCTAAATATGAAAATCAATGGAATAGAATTGAGATTGTTTCTTTTTTTAACATTTAAATATTTCGGTAGTTCTAAAAAGAAGCCTTAGTTCTAAAAAGAAGCCTATCGATCTTTATATTTAGGAGCTTTTAATGTAAACTCTCACTTAAAAAATAATATTCTAGAACTTATCATTACTTTAAGTAACATATAATCTAAACTCTTGTATTTTTAATTGCATCTTTTTCCTCTATGTTTAATATTTAAATATTCCGCTAGTTCAAAAAGGAAGCCCTACCCAAATCAAGAAACTTTTAATCTAAACTATTATTTTTTTAACTGGAAATCTTTCTATTTTTAACATTTAAATATTTTGTCAATTCTAAAAAGAATCCTTAGCTGCATTCTATTGGTCTTTATATTTAGAAACTTTTAATCTAAACTCTTTTTCTAATTGAGATTTTTTTTCTATCTTAAGCATTTCAATACTTTGGCAGTTCGAAAAAGAAGCCCTACAGATATTCCAATTATCTTTACTTTAAAAAACTTTTTATCCAAGCAATTTTTTTAAATTGCCATTTTTTTCTATTTTTAACATTTAAACATTTCAGAAGTTCAGAAAAGAAACCCTAGCATTGTTCCAGTATTTATCGTTACTTTTAGAAACTTTTATTCTAATCTCTCTTTTTTTTTAATTGAGATTCCTTCTATTTTTAACACTAAAATATTTCGGAAGTTCTAAAAAATTACCTAACCTAAAATTACCCGTATTCTAGTAATTATCATTACATTTAGGAATTTTTAATCTAAACTCTTATTTTTTTCATAACGATTTTTTTCACTTTTAATATTTAAATATTTCGATAATTCCATTAAAAAGCCCTACACTTATTTTTCTTTACTTTTTATTTATCTTTATTTTTAATTGCGATTTTTTATATTTTTAACACTTAAGTATTTCAGCAGTTCTAAAAAAAACTTTACCCGTATTCTTTATCTTTATAAACTGCTGTTTGTAGAAAATGC
>NC_092212.1:46229981-46235237 GCF_043381705.1 Parasteatoda tepidariorum | reverse complement strand
TATAAGATAAGCCCAAAATGAAGCAATTTGCGACCACGCCCACTAAAACAATTGTTGGTGAGTGACTTGTCTTCTAACCCTTATAACTTTTGAACCAATTGAAAGATTTCGAAATGTAAGATATGAAAATGCGCAGAATAATGCAAGGAATAAAAAAAATGATTCTTGAAAAATCGATTTTTTGAGAGTTTTAAGGGTCCTGACCCCCCTTAATTCAATAAATAAAAAAATAATAGTTTAAGAATATTTCCAAGAAATCAAATATTTTTCCATATTTTTTAAAAAAANCCCCCCCTAAGTAAAATAACGCGATACTTCCAAAATAATGATATTAACCAATCTTGTATCGCTCTACACAGTTGGATTACAGGTTTGGTTTTTTTCTACGAAAATCATTCAACAGTGGTCTTCATCTTCTGAACTCGATTTTCGGGAGTTATTATATATTTTGAAAATTTTTATAGTAAAGTTAATGATCTTTCTAGCATCCCAGCGTTTCCAAAATTTAATGTGTTGCCCCCTGGGGTTTCCGCTAAATAACCTCATCCTTGTTTCTTATCTCCCCATTGTTATTTCTTTGTTCAAACTTGTTCCTTTGTCCCTATTGGTGAAACCACTTTACACCTGTTTGACTCTTCATTTCTCTACATTATTTGTCATTTAGACACTGGGGAAGGCTCTTGTTAATAGAAGTGAAACTATAAAATGTCAATTTATGTATTTTCGTTAGTGCTTTACTCCAGTTTTCTTGCTTTAGTCTATGTTGCACAAAGTCTATGCTGCTATGTTGCATCCTTCCTTTGTTAAAAATCAAGCTGTAATCAAAATTCCAATTGTATAAATACAACAAAAAATTTGTTCCTCAGGGTAATTTAAGATAGTATATCCAAGTATAGTATTTACTCGGTGCTGCCCGGGTAAAAATAACAGATTATTTATTAAATAATCAGTAAGAAAAATAAGTAAATCCTTTCTGCAACAGGCCGTTTTGCTCATGGAGGTTAAATCTTTAAAAATTTTTGTTTTACGGCATGATTGAGGCAATGTGCTCATCATTGCGCAGAAACCACCCTTACTTCCCAGATCAGTAACAGCTGATACCCATCGACTTTAAGCTAGATGTGCTTATTTGTTCGAAATCACGCTCGCTTTGTCAAACATTTTGGACTATATATATATTTATATATATATATATATGAGCTATCAGATTTAAAAATTCATTTTATTCAGAAAAATATTCATTGTTTAATAGTGTACTATAAAATATTTTTAAAAAAGTCATAGATGCACTAATTTTTGTGATTCTTTTTCCCAAAAAAATCAAGTCACTCTATCTTAACCTACTAGACTTAACGTATAAGCTTTTTGATTTCGTGGTATCCACGGATTGTAAAAACATAATTTTAGGGCAATTGTATTTTCTTTTTTAGTGCAATTATACGTTATACTCCAAAATTATTCTTTCCTGTTCCTCTTTAAATATATCATTTATGTAGTAATTTATTTATTTTGGGCGTTTTTTTTTTTTTTTTTTTTTTTTTTTTTTTTTTTTTTTTTTTTTTTTTTGCAGGTTTGGAAGCAGCCCGCCGATGAAGTGAAGGACCTGTGAAAATATGTATATTTCTTTGCTGTGTACGATTGTATACGATCTTTCTAGTCAAATGATGATGATATACTTCACCCAAGAAGTAATTATGATTAAAAAAAAGTGAAGAACTCAATCCTCAGTATCAAGAATAAAATTCTTGGCTGCTGATTTTTGACCGAAATATTTTAACTGTTTAAAAGCATGCCAATTGTACAAAATCTGTCTGTATTATTAAATGTTTCGTAACTCTATATATTTGATGTTTTAAATAAAATATGTTATAAGTGTTGTGAACTACTTTTATTGTTAGAAATTTTTACTTTACTAGTTTTCGATTTCTAAAAAAAAATAATAATAAAGGAATACAAAGTATTTATAATAGCTAGGAAATAATTTGGGGATTCATAATATAAATTGTATTTCATTGGTAGGCATAATGTACGATAATTAGAAATCAGAATGGCAGTCATATTGATTTCTATTTGTGTTAATGAACGGTTCTTATTTAGAAAAAGTTCTTATTTATAGTATCCCCAGAAAGGGTGATAATTTTGACAATTTATAAATTATATAAAAAGCTTTCTTTTCTCTCTTTTTTTCTCGAAATTGTTACACAACCCTGAACAATCTCAAATAGACAATTTAAGATAGATAATTTTGAAATAAATAATGGAACTTCCTTCGCGAGTATAGAAAATTTCCGAAGTAGTTTATCCTGATGAATTGTCTTAAAACGGCAAAATGAGTAAGCTTTAATTTAAGGGAAGTTTTACTTCTAGGACAGTCCTAGACAATAATAGTCACCACTCTTCCTTAATAATTGAAAAGTAATTGAATAAATAAATATTTAGTATCTATAGAAGACAAAAACTTGAAATTCATGAAATATTATTATGGTTCTTATAAATAAATAAAGCAGAATGTTTATATGTATGTGTATGCACTTAGTACAAATCCATAATTCTGAACCAATCCAAACCAAATTTGGTGAACAGTACATCACAAAAAAAAAATGAACGACTCTGTCTAACTTTTGAACTAATGATCGGATTTTCAAGTTCTAGGACTCAATATTAATGGTTTAAGGGGTTGACAGCAAATATGCTATTTAAATAGTAATATCGATAGTTTAAGTTATGAAATTAAACACAAGAACGCACTTTCTCTGAATAAACATACCTTTTTTTCAACGGATGCGGATTTCGGACCTTGTGACCAAGCTTTTATATCATTTTAAAGTATGTAATTTTGTATGGCAAAACACAAAATTTGAGCGAAATCGGTTGAATAGTTTCTGAGAAATCGAATTTTAAATAAATGCCTTTTTAAAATTCGATTTCTTATGGTACAAAGCAAAATTTGAACAAATTCAACCAATTTTATTCAAACTTTGATCGTACTATGTAAAATTACGTACTCTAAAATGATGTAAAAGTATATAATGATACTTTACAAGTCAAAATTTTTCCAATTATACTTAAATAAAATAATTAAAAATTATAAACATTTACAAAAAATTATTTTTTGCAAGAAATTTTTTTTCGACAAACAAGTCTTATAATTGTGGGCAAAAATTTTTCATTTTGCTTAAAAAGTTTTCGAGATATGGCAAAAAGGTAACTTAACATTTAGTGAAACTGCGGAAAGCTTTCCTGAGCAAACAAACTATGAAGGCCATATTAAAGATTCAGACTGCGGCAATCCTCTATGTTATACACATGAGGAATCTGAATGCGTCGAAAAAAGTGTATGTTTATTCAGAGAAAGTACGTTTTTATGCCTGCTTTCGAAACTTTAAATATCGCTTGCCCTAAATAATTAGCATGTATGAGATCACCTCCTTAAGCCTTTAAGATTGAGTACTAGAACATGAAAATCCGATCATTAGTTCAAAAGTAATTCAGGGTGGTTCGTTTTTTGTTTTGCTCACGGTATATACGCTCAACGGACCTGACAATTTACTTTAAAAATTCTTCTGATCACGTGATACATCCCACAGAAAATGCTTTCCATAAAATTTAATAAAGATTTTATAAAAGTTATTTTCTAGCTTGTAGCTCTAATCGATTCAAAAAAATAGTTTTATCGCCCGTTTTTATGTATTATTTGTCTCTTCCCCACTTCCGGTTTTCACAATTAAATCACATTTAAAAATTTCGAGAAGTATCATTATAACTTCACCGAATTCCTGTTTTTAAAGGCATATGAAACCCTGTGTTTCTCATAAAATTGAAGCTTTTCAAGCGTGTTTCTATAAACTTAAAGAACGGAAACTCGACAAGAACTAAAAACCACGGGAAAATTGGGGTAAATTCAGAATGTCACATTTTAAATTATAGATATAGTTAATATTTTTTTAATGAGTTAAAGTCCTACCTCATATTACGGTTATGGGGCGGGAAGTAATCGACCATGTCAACCGTCATCTATGAAAAGGTACCCCCACATAGAATCGAGTTAGCATGTCTTATATACAAGAGAATAGTAGTTGTAATTTTGTAGTGGTAGATACACTACAGTACTCCCCCACCAGAATTTTATCTGTGATAGAATTCGATGAACTGATATCACTAGTTGATTGATTGCTTGCTGTTTTTTGTGAGAAGCCGGGATAGCTGTATTAAGATCACCGTACTTTTGCGCGCTGATCGTGAGAGCTGTATTAAGTTCATGGTCGTGGTTGTTCCCTGTGTTGCCGTTAGAAGTCGAGTAATCATAAGTATGCAAGCCGACGTTGTGCGTGATCGAGACGAGACTGAATAGCAACAGTGCGAGGAGATGGATAATGCCGCAGTCACAAGTAGTAAGTCAACTGTTCAATGTGAATCATCCATCGAAGTAGGCGTTACTGTATAGGTAGGCGTTTTCTTGTAGAAATGGGCGTTACTGTCAAGGTAGGCGTGTTCAAATCACGTCCGGGTCACCAATGTGGGGTGAGGAGTTATAGACGATGTCAATCTTCATCTATGAAAAGGTACCCCAACATAGAATCAAGTTAGCATGTGTTATATACTAGAGAATTGTAATTGTAATTTTGTAGTGGTAGATACACTACACGGTAAATCTAATGCTATGAAGCCGCAATAATATATACAACAAATAATAATAATTTTAAAAAAAAGGTTGCATATCGTATAAATGTGCAGGATAGTGGTATTAGGGTACTTGTTATTACTACAGTACCTATTTAATGTACCTTTGTACAATAGCTTCTCATTACATTAGCACTTACAACAACAATATCGGCAGTATTTAAAACTACATGTAATTTAGCATCAAAGGCGACAATAATAGTTCTGCTATTTTTCGCGGATTTCGAAAAAAGTAGTTGTTCGTTCACACTAAAAATGATAGTAAAATTATTAGTTTCATTTTGGTAACAGGTAAAAATTCGAATAAAATAAGTGCTTTTATTGAAAAGCAAAATCAATAGAGAAAAAGTAGTTCTTTATATACAAAAAAAAGTAAAGTAAATATTGAGTAAATATTGAAAAAAAATCGCCTTACCATTATTGACGCCAATGATGTTTAATTAGTTTTAGCGATAGGTACTAATGGTATTATGTTAATTCGAGTCTTTTTTATATAATATACTAAGATATATATATACTAAGATATATATATATATACTAATATATATATTTACTAATATATATATATATATATAT
>NC_092212.1:46214563-46229446 GCF_043381705.1 Parasteatoda tepidariorum | reverse complement strand
ATGTTCTCAAACAAAGAATTTATGGGCATGGAATAATGCTATTGAAAGAAAGATAGCAAAAGGTATTGGACCAGAATGGACCATATGTAATTTAATAAAATATATATTCACTTTCCTTTTCAGAAAAAAGGAACAAAAAATTACATTCAAAACAACCCAATGCTTTTCCTATTAAACTTAAAAAAAAATTGTCTATAGACTTAGTTTGAAATTTCGTATTCTACATTTGTTTTCAAAAGAATCCACTCTTTTAAATTTGATTTTTGGAAAAGTGGATTTAAAATCAAATTCTGAAAACCATTTCACAAAAATTTATTCATTTGTGCAAGCATTGAATAAGTACCAAACATGTAGTGTTTAACAAAGAAAAATTATAGACATATGGGGGAAAAAAGGGGGGGGAATAATAAGTGTAAAAAAATAACAAACAACAGTTTATATAAAATATTAAAAAAAAAAAAAAAAAAGGCAATCGTGGCAAAAGATTTTAACGTTGCTTGACGCTCTAAAATTTATTTCACAATTTCTAGCAGCGGAATTTTTATTTAATGAACATAAGTTCTTCCTACGAATATCATTTAAATGATCCATACTTCGTGTTGCATTTTAAACTTGATCTGAAACTTGAAAGCATTTAAAACTTCCCAACTTGGACTTTAGAGGGAATAAATATTTTTGCAACTGTCAGTGCTCAAAATATTTGCCCTAAATTTTGTGCTTGATAAATAAATTTCTTTACAATAGGCAGAAAAATTAATAGTGTTAAAAATCGAAGCGCTACGTTGGAACGTTATGTAGGACCACGGTACTTCTACGTGTTGTAATATATTCCTAATTCCACATTTCCACGTTGACATAACACTTTTTAAACATAAATATTTTCAACTAAATCTTACATAGCTGTTATCAACTAATCTTAAAAATGGTGTCCATTTTACATTTGAATTGACAATTTATTGCAAATAGAAAATAAATGTTATATGAATATTATAGGTTGCATGCATATCAAACCTTTAACATTTGAGGTTTGGCTATTTAAAAAATGACAATAGAATGTTAAGTTTTTTATGCAGTTTAACTTGTAAATCTAAAATGTATGTTTAAAAAATAATTGACAATAAGTTGTATCGTTTAAAAATAAAAAAATATGTTAAATATTTTTTATTTTAGCTGTAACTTTTCAATTGAAAGGCGCCATCTAGTTTTGAAAATCTGAACATATTCATAAGCAAATAATATGATGTTTTGAAAATTTAATTTAGTTACTTATTCATATTGTCTAAAAATATAGTATTATTCATTTATGTAAAATATTGGTATTTCTTCTAAAATATATTAAATATTTTTCCTAATGTTAATTCAGTAATAATAAGAAAAAATTTGGATGATAAGTAAAAGTTTCAACTTTCAACATATTCATTTACTTTGGTATAGTTTTTTGTTTACTAAAAAATAGATTTTTAAAAAACAACACTAAATTGATTAAACTATTTTTTGGCTATAAAAATGAGATTGTTAAAAAAATAAAGAAATATTAACCGTCTTTGTCTAACAAGTCATCTGATTTATTTTGTTATAAGTTATTTTAGGTATTCTAGATAAGTTAAAAAACCTTATAGATCGATTTCAAACCGAACATTGGGATGAAACTTTTTAAGGCTATTGGATTGCACTGAACACAAAAATCTAAAAATAGATACAATTAATAATAATGGGAATTTAATTATTAGAATAAATTTGAAATAAAATGTCTTTCACACAGACGGCAGCACCAAATGGAAAATTGAAAAACTTTTTTTTTTCTAAAATTCAATAATCGGCAGCACCAAATAGAAAATTGAAAACCTTTTTTTCTCTAAAATTCAATAATCGGCAGCACCAAATAGAAAATTGAAAACATTTTTTTCTCTAAAATTCAATAATCAGCAGCACCAAATAAAAATTGAAAACCTTTTTTTCTCTAAAATTCAATAAAAAACAAAAACTCACTAAAAAAACAAACCAACAATAAGCTTATAATCCATCAGCTTCTTTTTAAATTGATTATTAAAAAACAGGCAAAATAATATCAGTAAATTTTCGTAGCATTCACCTTGCGCATAAATAATAAATAAAGTTAACCAAAAATAATTAAAAAATGGAAAATTTATTGCTAATAAAGAAAGAATAAACGCTAACAAAACTAACTGTAACATGTTAGTTCCAATTCAAAATGAATAATGACTAAAAAAAAAAAGATTTAAAAAGAAATCTTAACCAGCTTATAAGTTTTGATTTTCATTCCGTTAATAGATGGCGGCACCATCAATGCGAGCTTCTTTCTCATCATTATTTCTTCTTGGACGTAATTTTAAACAAAAAATATTTTTTTTTAAATATATTTTGTGTGTGAATTTATTATTTTTATATGCATTTTGTCACCATGGAGCATTTTACATAAAATAATTCCTTATTTTCTAGAAATAGATGCATTTAATAATACTGTAAATCTGATTATTAGAATAAGTCTAAATGAAAATGTCTTTTATATAGATGGCAGCATCAAATTGAAAATTATAATGTTTTTTTTCTTCTCTAAAATTCAATAAAAAACAAAATCTCGCTTAAAAAAACAAGAAATAAACACATACTATCATCAATTTCATATTAAATTGATTATTAAAAAACAGGTAAACTGAGATCAGTAAATTTTCACAGCATTCCCTAAATATATATATAATAAGTAAAGTTAACAAAAAATAATGCAAGCATTGAAAATTTATTGCTAATGACGAAAGAATAAAAGCTAAAACTAGTTGTAACAACGTAGTTCTATTTAAAAATGAATAATGAATAGTAAAAAAAAAGGTAGATTTAAAAATAAATCTTGACCAGCTGATAAGTTTTGTTTTTTTATTACGTTAATAGATGGCGTCCCCATTAATGTGCGCACAAAAAAAAAAATTCTCCACATTATTTGTTTTTGGACACAATTTTAAACAAAAATTAGTTTTTTAACATTTTGTTTGTGAATTTATTAACACTTTTGTATTCATTTCAATACCATGGAGCATTTCCTCTAACACATTTCATTTTTACAAAGATATTTTTCAGATTTTATAAAAAAACATTGCTTCTGATAAATCAAAAATTTACTAAGATCTCCGCTCAAGTTTCTCCGTCCGGCATGAAAGGTTACAAATTTCAATATATGTGTCTTAATTGTGATTTCAAAGCCCCACATTATTCGGAATTCATCATTTCTTTGTAAATCAAGACGTCTAGGCATTTTATACTATTCATCGAAAACAAAGTTATGATTCATTTTAGAGAAATATAAATCAAGTAAATTGAATAGGAAGAATGCTATCTTCAAAATTAATCAGTGAAAAAAATCAAAAAAAAAAAAAAATAGGTGGTGCCCTAGTGCAGTGTTCCCCTACCTTCTTATCACCGCGGACCTGTCAACGTTTGATAATTTTACCTCGGCCCGCTGGGGGGAGGGGACGTCGATTGTTTATATTTTAGATTATTTTGAATTATTAATTTAAATTTAATTGTATTTAAACATGCCTTCAAAATAAAATAGCTACAGCAAACAATAAATGTAAAGTGATTTAACATTTTAACTTACTAACATTTTAACTTACTTAAATCAATGCTTCACGATCGAGAGAGAAGACGAAGTTCTTCATTAGTTCCAATGTAAATTTCGCGCCACGCTTTCGTGTTTTATTTATGATATTTACAGTTATGATGAGTGATTTTTTTTTTAATTAAAATGAATTGAAAGAGAAAATAGTTGCAGTGGTTTTCTTTTTCTTCTTTTTTACTTTTTAAAACATTAAAAAATTTATGTCACTACCTTCGGGGGCCTCTTTTTTTAAATAAATGAAATTTTAATGGAACTATTTTTAATTTGGGATTTATTTTCGGGTTTAAACCTAGGAATTTAAATTCAGTTTCAAGGAAATGGGCAGGCCCGGCAGCATTTGATCCACGGACCGGTACCGCTCCGCGGACCAGGGGTTGGGGAACACTGCCCTAGTACATTTGCAATCCCAATAGATTTCTTTTAATTTTACTTTGTTTCTTAGATAAAAATTTGTTTTAATTTTAGTCTATCATTAATTTTTCCTTTCAATTATTTCAACTTCGCTTTATTTTTCTCTTTATTTTCTTATTTTTTAAATTTGATTTACTGAGGTTAGTATTGTAGTTTTTCCATTTTCAGCTCGATTTTTTTTATTTCAAATTTAAAAAAAAGAAATATGATCATCTCAAACGTCATACCTGAAAACTCAGATGGAGAAAAAAATTACCGCTATTTCGTATTGTTTAATTTGGTTAAATAAATGGGCGAAAAAGCAACTGTACTGAATGACATTATAAAATTTTTAAAAAGTATTCATGGAATAAGAGAATTTACACTTGATTTTTCGAATGCTTAAAAAGAATATAATATTTTTATGTCATCGTAAAACGAATCTAATCGCTGTTATTACTTTAATTTGAATAAAAATAATATTAACTGAACATAATTTTTTATTGTGTAAATTATAAAACAGATTACGATTAATTACTAAACTTTAACTGGCCACATACTAAAAGTGGTGGCTAAAATAATGCATTATTATATGCCTGGATAAAAAGTTTTTTTTTCTTTTTTTTGCCTTTAAAATATATTAATAATTTTAACTATTTGGTTACAATGACCATTAGTAAGATTTTTTTTAAATGCGAAATTTTTATTAAACGGAAGCGAAAACAATTCATTATTGTTGGCCTTTGACCTCTTTTTTTTAACAATTCTATACGAAAAATAAATTAACTAACAAATGAATAATGAGAAAAAAAAGTTACATAACGTATTGGATTAGTGAAATGACTTAGGTACCGAAATCTTCTTGCGTCCCAAAAACGGCTGTAAATTTGAAAAATAATCAAATTTAAAAAAAAAAAAAGTTTGTCAGAAGATTGAACCGATGATAATGCGAGCTNTATATATATAATTAAAAGGGCCCATCATTTGTAGCAACAGCAGTTTGAGCACAAGCACCCATGCGTACATTTGAGTTGTAATAGTCAGGCAACCAGAGTACAAAAACATAACATTCCTTTTCTCAAGAAACAAACAAACATTTTTTTCCAATCAACAATGTCATCTGTTTCTTAACTTTGTAACTTGCTTTAAGACCTTAAGAGGCCAAATTCATGATTCCCTAACCAGAATGCATGAGTCATTTTTCAAAAAACTTCCACTTTTGATGTCTCATGATTTTCAGTAATTTAAAATACTACTAGGAAAAAATTCCAAATAAAATGTCTAAGCATTTAAATTATAGTAAATTTAGATACACATAAATCATTTTATTTTAAAAATAATGCCTGTGCAATGCTTTTTTAATACATCAGATACAGCTAAATTGCTATGCCCCTGACTTCGTTGTCTATTTGACGGCAATTAAATCCGCTAACAATTGAAAATAATTCTAATTTATCTAATTGTTAAAATTTTGTTAAATGTAAACTACAGCTCAGTTGATCTAATATACAATTTTTAAATAAGTTTTGAGTGAAAGTCAAATGTATTAGTTTTGACCCAAGATTTTATTCCACTTTGTTACCGTAATTATTTTGTTAAATTATTTCTGCTAAAATTAGTCTAATGGCTTCCTAGATGGTTCATTTGTAGATAAGAGAGTTATTTTAGCAATTGCCACTATATTTGCTTTATTATAAGAAAATTAAACTTTGACAAGGTAAGGTTGTTTCATTCACTTTCCCCTCTAGCACAATTGTTTTCAATTTATAATTTTAATGTTTATTTGAAATTTTCCTGATACGATCACATTATGTCCTTTCGTATTATGTAAACATATTTTATTTTTAATTGAACCTGTTCCGGAAAGTTGACTTGAAGTTTTTTTTTCCTTCTGATATTCTTCCAATCTTTTAACAGGTTAATGATAACTTTATTTATTACTTTTAATATAGTACTTTTTCAAATATTAAATTCATTAAATGAAATATGTAGGTAAGTATGTATATTTGTCTGAATAACAGTAATTTGTAATGCTAGAACATCTCAAATTAACTCAGATGTTAGCCCTCCTATCTGTTACCCTTTCGCAATCTGTTACCTACCATTTATTCAACATTATTTCTATATATAATTTAACGAAAAACAATTTTAATAATTTACAGCGTAAATTTGACTAGATTGTAAATTGTTTACTGCTTCAAGTAGGTTATTATTTTTTATTTATTTAAACACTTTTGAGTATTGGTAATAAAGAGGAACATAAGGCAAATTCAAGTTACCATTGCATGTATAATTCAGCTATTTCATAGAATAACTAGGTATTTCATGAAATAATTAGACAAGTTAATTAAGGTATATAATATAAGAAAAATTTCATACTTTACTGAGTCATTCAAAAAAATATTTCTATGGTAGACCGTTAAAGATTGTAAATAGCTAAAATCTCTCGAAAAATACATTTTATTCCTATTGCGATTATTAATTGATAAATAATACGGAAAAGCAGATGATATAATTTATTATTGCTCATATTGCTCGTAATAATAACTACATTAAGAGCAATGGAATGAAGCAATGCAAAACAGCTATCTATAAGCTCTTCAAAACTGACTATAAGGAGCTAGGACCTGCTCAAACAGCTTTCCAGTCATATTTCATACTTTATGTATATATGTAATTATCTATATGTATATTTCTCTTACACGGCGATAAAAAAAAGCCTCATTACAACTCTCCGAATGGCAACGCTAGAAAATCAACTAATAATTGCCGCTAAAAATGTCACATGCCAAATCTAGATTGGGTGGCTCAACATATAGCGCTTCTAAAAACGGAAACGGAAATAACCAGAGTGTAAAATATTATGTGCTTATGCGCATCGTATTTTTTGTTAAATAATTTATTTATTATATATCAGTTTATAGATGGTAACGAGAAGAGTTTTGTGGTTGCTATGGTGACTAATTAGAAGGTAAATTGTTTTTTTGAGTGAGTGTGAGATTTGTTTTTTGGAACTGCGATGCTGTAATTTTATTGTTTAGTTAATAAATCTTCCTTTTATATTAAACGTGATAGTAGTTTCCTTAATTATTTGATTCGAAGTCCTTGGAGTTTTATTTGAGGTCAGTTTATTTTGTATTTTTTGACAAGAGAGAGCATTCTCACCAAACGAGATTTCTTCCGAAATTCAATGTTTTGTTTATGCAGGGTTTTTCCATTGCAATTTCTCTTATTTAAATTTTTAATAGACTTAATTATAGCCAAAATTTTAACCTTTTTAAAGAGATATCAGTTTTAGAAATTTTATCTTAAGATTTTATACTATAGCACATTTCTAATAGGTTTAACGAATTACATGTCATTTATTTGAATTCAAATTTATTTTAATGACTTAGTATTTACTAAAAAGATGTAATTTTTTTTTAAAAAAAAAGTTGTTATATGGATTTGAATGATTGTTTTGAATTCTTAGAATTTTGTGCATTTGCAATGTACCTAAGTTAGTAGCGAGCGAAGCGAGCTTGGTTTGCGAAGCAAACCATATAAGATTGCGTAGCAATTTTCGGGGGTTGGCGAGCGTTAGCGAGCAGGGGGCACAGCCCACTAGTATTATATATTAACTTATCCTTGAAAGATTCCGGTTCATGTAAGTTCATTAGAATTCACTACTCGCTTTAAAGATTTCGTTTTGTGTTTTGTTTTTTCTTTACATTTAATTTTCTGTTTTTTGCCATATATATTTTTTACTTTAATGTATTCTATTTGCTTCCAATTTTTTTTTCTTTTTTTGTTTTCCGGCTTTTTAATCTCGATGTACATATATTTTTTAAAAATGTTTCGTTAAATATTTTTTTATTGAAACCTTGTTAATTCTTTATTCAAGCAAGTATTAAGGTCCATTATAATTTACAGCTGAGTGCCGACAAGTTTTAGGCTCATATATTTCTAACAAGTCAATAAAGGTTGATTTGTAAATAGCTTCTAGATGTTTCGATACATTCTTCAGAAAATATTCATAAAATTACTAAAATATCACTTAATATGTTCTTCCTCGTGGCTTTTTAATAATGACTCACAATAACTAAAATGTCACTCAGCAAGTTCCGTTACTAAGCTCTCTAATTTACTAACTTCCATTACTAAAATGTCACTGAGCAAGTTTTTCCACTAAACTCTAATTATGACTCGCAATAACTAAAATGTCTCTGAGCAAGTTTTTCCACTAAACTCTAATTATGACTCGCAATAACTGAAATGTCACTCCGCAAGCTCTTCCACTCAACTCTTTAATTATGATTCGTTATAATTACACTAAAGATTTTTTTAAATTTTTTTTTTGCATGAGAGTTTTAAATGGGTCTTCAATATTTTCGCATCTAAGATTTCATATCTACAACCGGTTTTTATCTTTACTACAGTTTTCTTCCAACATAATAATATATTTCAAACCTGGACTTTTTTAAAATTCCCTCAATTTCATACTTAGTGATCCCACTTTTCTGCTACTTGAGGAGTAGTGGGTAGAAGACGATGATGCATTTCAGTTTATGATGCAATAAATTAAAGTCGTATCATTTTGAAAAAAAAAAATCTGTAGCGTTTGGAACAAAACTAATCTCTTCCCACTCCAATTGGGCAAGATTAAGTACAAGAAATAAAATTTTCCCCCGGGTCATATTTTGCAATTATTAAAAATTAATTAAACTTTCACTTAACATCTACTATTATTAAGTTCTTTAATTATGATTCGCTATAATTATATTTTGTAGTAATTATCCCGCACATACAATTTGTGCATACCTGGCATTACGTGTGAAATTAAATTATATGCTACTTTTACCCAGGAGTTTATTTTCTATGAAAGAAATTCACACTTATTAAATACCATAAAAAATTAACATTAGTACTTAATTAGTAACTTAAAGTACTCAAAAGTAGTACTTAATCAGTAGCAAAGGTTCGTTGTAATGATATGTTCTGGCACCGTGACGCCTCTAAATTGAATAAGTAATATTTCAGTGCACGCATGAACGCAATTAGTAGTTAATTTTTCATTAACAATTTCTGTATTTTATTTGTTTATGCGCTTATAAATATAAAATTGTATTTTATTATTAACTTTATAATGTGGTAGACATTTATTCAACACATTATTCAGGGAGTTCAAATATTTCGCAAACAGCCGATACATGAGTAACTTCTTAAAAATAAATATTCTATATTTTAATTTCTTCGTTAAAAGTACATAAACTTATTGTGATTAAATGAAAAATTTCAAATCAGCAATCAAATAAATACGAGTGTTGTTTGCTCAACTTCCAATTAGAATTTATTTCACGTTTTATCTTATTATACTTCAAAACCAAGAAGATATCTCTACTGAGATATCCAGAATTTAAAACAATGTTTTTCATTCAAATAAGACAAAATAAAATCTTACCTTAAAAAATCTCGATTTTTTCTAATCTATCATTTAAAGCCTTCTTCTTTAGTTCTCTAATTGTAACTAAAATTAGTTCCTTTCTTTAGATGTAGATGACGCTGCATTCTCAACTGTGGAGAAATTTATTAGTTTAAAAAACTTAAAATAACTAACTCAACACAGTTCAAAATTGAAAAGAAAAGAATTAAAGGAAGGAAAGAGAGTCAATTCATTTATATTTAATAAAGTTTTTTGATGCTCTAAACAGACTGACTTCTTATTTAAAGCGAAACGGAAGCGAATAATGATGAAAATTTTTTATTTTAATAGATATTTTAAGTCTTTTTTGTTATCAAGTCGTAAAGTCTATAGCTTTTCGAAATTAAATTGTATTTCCCTTAATTACAATGTTTCCAAACAAAGTGTCAATGTTGACTTTCTATGCAGCAAATTAAAGGTAAAATACAATTATTATAATTTAATTTAGACTTTCTTTAGTTAAACTTTTACTAGGATTCAAACTTTTATTGAATTTGCTTTCCTAATTTAATTTTTTTATTCATTAATTTATTTTTCGAACAATATTTTCTTATTTTTGTCTTAATAATTTTTATTATTTATTTTTTATTTAAAAATTAATTTTCATTTAATTTGTTTTATTTTTACAATGTACTTCATTTTTATATTACTTGATTTTTATATTATTTGATTTGATCACAAGTGTAAATTTAGATAAACAATTTTACTAAACAATTGTGAACGCAATTAGTAATAATTTTTTTATTAGCAATTTCTATATTTTATTTGCTTTTTGTGCTTAATATAAATTACATTTTAATATAAACTTTATGATGTGGTAGTCATTTATTCAACACATCATTCAGGAAGTTCAAATCGTACAATAAACAATTTTTTTATTACTAACTTTTTTTTTATTGCAGCATTTGTATTTTAAAAAACAATGTACTAAATATGCAGCAAATTTAATTCTTAAATAATATCAAAATTCTGTGCTAAGTTCTGTTCTTTTTTTTTCAGTTTGTTGAATAAAATAAAATAAGATGAAACTAAATCAGATAAAAAGTTGGATTCTGATCATTTTTTTTATTAAATTGGTGCGCTTCAAAAAACAATTTATCAGAAAAATAGTGGAAAAATATTTTTGAAAGTTTTTACTATTATTATTAATATTAATGTTGTGTTCATTAAGATTAATAGGTAATAAAAAATGCAACATTAATTTTTTTGGAGCATTTTCTTAAGCAAATCACATTTTAAAAAAGAATTAATTCTTATACACTATCCTATGAACTAAAGGATATAATAATATTTTGAAATAAATACAATTCATCTGCTACATTTTCTATTGAATGTTTATAATATTTTACTGTCATCATTAAAATTAATTAATAACTATAATGTAATAAATTGTATAAATTAATTTTACTTTGAACTAGCTTCAATATCCAAATCGATAAATTATGCTATAATGTTAACAACCCAGTAACAGAATTCTTCCACCATTGTAGCAGACGCTGTAGCAGATTATTAGAGCATTGTAGCTGATTATTAGAGCACCTGTAGATTATTTTCGGTCTAAGTATTTTTTTTAAACAAACAAATAAACAAGTGAAAGGAAATGTCGTGGTATATTATGCTATAATCTCAACAACCAAGTAAACGGATTCTTCCACCATTGTAGCAGACGCTGTAGCAGATTATTAGAGCATTGTAGCTGATTATTAGAGCACCTGTAGATTATTTTCGGTCTAAGTATTTTTTTTAAACAAACAAATAAACAAGTGAAAGGAAATGCCGTGGTATCTTATGCTATAATGTTAACAACCCAGTAGCAGAATTCTTCCATTATTGTAGCAGATTATTAGAGCATTGTAGCAGAATATTAGAGCACCTGTAGATCATTTTCGGCCTAAGTACTTTTTTTAAACAAACAAATAAACAAGTGGGAAAAAAGGCAGTGGCTTATATTTGAAACGTTACTTATCTTTAATTTAATAAAAATCAAACACTTGAATTTAGAGAACGAAATTTTTTTTCAAAGTACTAAATTTCTTTTCTGTTACTTGATTACAATCTTAACTTTTCAGAAATTATTCTAACTTTTTAGTATCATTTTATAAAATTCAACTTACAACAAACACTTAAACGACAAAAAAAAAAAAATTTAGATATGATTTTTGAGATTCTTATGTTTTCAAATTTTTCTACAATTATGTTAGATTAAGCTGAATTTTTGCAATAATAATCCCGTACATAAATAATCCCAAGAAACTGAAGTGGTAAGATAATACCTGAGAGCTTCAAAAACAGGAGCCTGTTTCCAAGACTCGTCACACGTGAATGTAAAGAAACAAAAATGATTTGAGATAAAAACAAAAGTTGCCAACAAAAATGGAAAAATAAGGGTGAGAAACAAAACTAGAAAACCACAGTAGCCAAGGGAGAAGAAAAAAAATAAAAAAAACTGAACAGAAAAAATTACAGAGACCGAGTGGAGAAAATCAGGGTAAAATGCATTTCCACACGTTATGGAGAGGTGGGAGGAACTATTGTTGTTAGCAAGGAAATCAGCATTCATATCAATAAAACAAGATTCCAAGGCATCAAGACAAGCTGATGTGAAAAAAATTTTTTAGCATTGTCGAAATTGAATTTATGCCCAAGATTTCAACAATGTGAAGCAATGGATGGTTTCTGGAATTCTTGACAGCGGAAATATCTATCATGTTCCTTAAATCTAAATTTAAAAGAGCTTTTAGTTTGCCCAATGCAGCCAATGTAACCAAGGTCGAACTGACAAGTAACGTGGTAAATTCCCCAGCGATTATCTGAGCTAATAATAATAATCTCTGTCTAACTGCATTTAAGGTCGCAGTCAAATTTAGATTTATTTAGATAGTGCTGCAGATTCCTCCTTAAATTCTGCTCCCAGGATTAGCAATAATCTATTGTTATTGTTAATATTATAATTAAATTGTAATATAATTACATTTCAATAAAATTAGATTAATGTATAAAGTATGCTGAAATTTTGAAATGCTTTATTATTCCACANTTTATATAATTTTTCCATGTGCACGGATATCCTGAAAACAATCTACAATATAAAGTATGCTGAAATTTTGAAATGCTTTATTATTCCACAGTAGCCGAGTCATGAAACAAAACAAAAGGCCTCCTTAACTTCTGCGGATATCCTGAAAATAATCTACAAGTAATTTTCTAGTTTAAATTTGGAACAAAGGTTTGAACGAAAAACTATAACCGTTAAGAAATTTAAAGTAATTATTTTTTAAGTAATTTATAGAATTCATGAAATGTGGATTATTTGTTTATTGTTGAAGTATTGCAAATTATGCGATTTACCTAAAAAGTAAGAATTGGTGCTAGAATTTTTTCAGTGTAGTGTTTAAATGGATTGGTGAAAAAGAGAAAGATTTGATGGTCACTGTGTATAGAAATTATTCAAGTTATTATTATTTTGATTTTGGAAATTATCTATTAAATTTTGGCTCTGCAATAGAATTATGAATCTCTGTATCAAAATTTAAATATTTTCCTTATAAAAAGATGCTTTGGTGAAGACGAGGAGGAAAAAAGTAAATTGTAGTTCAATTCCTAGAGTTGCACCATTTCAATACATTATCCAAGTGAAAAAAATTTAAAGTTAAAGTCTGAAAAAAAAGTAAGAATTCTTTCAATAGGCGTGATGTTTTTTTGGTATCTATAATAAAATTGGTTTAAAATCTTAAATCCAAACTACTAAATTCCGTTCTGTTTTCCGATTTTAAGACTGAAGGGAGCACGTTACAGCAGGAGAAGCGCGTCAAGGCAGATTCTGTCTTATCTACATTAGTATTTTAAAATACAGAAAAATTAAATTTTCAAATACCGATTTTTTTTCTTTCAAAATTTAAAATGTAAGCAAATTATTACAGAGTTTTCCAAGAATTTTGAATGCCTAATTTTTTTCACAAAATTTTAAAATGCAAACCATTTATTGCAGAATTACTCAGGTTTTTCAAATGCTGCATAAATTTTTTTTCACAATTTCAAAATGCAAACAAGCTATTGCAGGATTACTCAGGAATTTTAAATGCTGAGTTGTTTTTCAAAATTTTAAAATGCAAACATATTATTTCAGGATTACTCAGGAATTTTAGAGGCTGAATTGTTTTTCACATTTATGAAATGCGAACAAATTATTGCAGGATTACTCAGGAATTTTAAAGGCTCAATTGTTTTTCACAATTTCGAAATGCGAACAAATTATTGCAGAATTTCTCGGAAATTTTAAATACTAAATTGTTTTCACAATTTTGAAATGCAAACAAATTTTTGCAGGATAATGCAGGATTTTGCTGTAGGGAAGGAAACGTGTTATATTTTAGCAGTTTGAAGAAAAAGAAATTTGTATTTAGTAATTATAAGTTTATTCCCGATTTAGCTAAACTCATTTTTCCGTATTTCGAATTACCAATGGAGGTAAATCAGAATTTGTCATATAAAGTTTCTCCTGCGATGTAGCGACTTCTTAAGATATTAAAAGAAAGAAAATGACAGCAAGGAAACTAAGATATTCCGTTGAAAATTTACAATAAGAGAAGCATTATAAACAGCTAAGTAAAATACTTTTGATTTAGTAAACACGTAAATACGGTATTTAATTCTAAAATTACGTTAATAAAGTGAAAGATAAAGCAAGGAAATTTTCATAGTTGTATCGGAGATTAATATTAACTCTCGACATTTATACACATATATTTTAAGCCTAACATTAATTTGTTCTCTTGACAATTTCCAAAAGCTTGTTATTCCATAGGGAGTTTTCTTTCGCTATTTTGCTAAGAGGGGAACAATGCACCGACAAGTGTTTTTCCTGCCGACTCAGTCGTATGAAGGAAAAACAACTTTTACAGCTCTTGTGTAAAGAGTTGTTAATTTCCTTCCCTCTTAAAATGATCCAAAAGTATATGACTTCTTCGCCGGATGGCTTAGTTGTCAGATATATTATTGACATTATCCTCGACTTAGTTTCGTGTACTCAAAGGTCAGGGAGTAGTATTTGTTGAGGTTGTTTTAATTTCTGGCAAAATAATCCATTGTATTTACTTTTTTCCATTTTTCATTGGTTTAAATTATCCTTCTACTGATATTTTAATATAATTTTTTGTTTTCGATGACGAAAAATTCGTTTGCAAATGGCGGCTGTTGCTCTGCTTTTGGATGCTGAATACGTTGAATTACTAATTTGTTATTTGAAATTATGATGTAAAAATTTCTTAAAAACCCATTACTCAGAATTTAATGAACTAATGCATTAAACATGAAAGACTGGGGGAAGAAGAAATAGTCACGTTTTGCTATGACGTCAGAGAAGGACAGCAAGACTTCCAGTCAGTTTTTTTTTTTTTTT
>NC_092212.1:46206625-46214063 GCF_043381705.1 Parasteatoda tepidariorum | reverse complement strand
AAACATTGCAATGCCGGGCGGCATGTTCGGGCATGTGCGACTGCCGCGCCACCCCTGTGTGCGAGACTTTATATATACCTTGAGAACTTCATTAATGGCGGACGTAGTCCGCGAGTATTTAAAATAAAGTGATATACAGTCCATTGCAAACCAGTGTTGTTATTTACGAGAAATAGACATTTTGAGCTATCGATTAGAGTGACCAAAAACATATTTTATACATATAATATAAGTGTATGTATACGTGTGTGTAACTAAAATGTCTCTACATATGCAGATAAATACATATGTACATACATATTAGTTATTTTCATTCCTACATATGTTGTATGTAAATACGTACAAAATATATCATTAAACGATACATTATACTATCTACTGTAAAATATAATCATATATTGTTATACAATAGTCTTGTAAACGCATATTTTGATTAATTGTAATCATAATTTTATGTAATAAAGATTATTTGTAATCACGATTATGTGTAATAGTATATTTTGATTATATTGTAATCACGATTACAAGTATTCGGACACGTAATCACGATTACAGTTGTAATTAAAATTTTTAATCATAATTATAAGTAATTGACTACTGTAATCGCAAAATGTAATCGATTACATTTTTGCCTAACTCTCATTGTAATAAAAAATTATGATTACTGGTAATCGCAATTATCTGAAATCGAGATTACAAGTAATTGATTGTATGGCAGTAATTATCTGTAATCAATGACAGTTGCAATCGATTACTGTAATCGACGCCCAGCTCTGACTTGAAGTCCACTCAGCTTTAGATCAATTGCCCTGAGACAGAGTTTTTTCGAGCCATCTGCGACAAAACTCTCTAGTACTAATATCTTTCTACATGATACTTTTAATGATAACAAACATAAATATTACTAATTTAAAATAACAAAAGTGCAGTGTTTACAAAAAGAAAAAAAAACTATATAATTTTTTTTTAATTGAACATGTCATAATTTTTTATTCTAATATTATGGGTGATATTCTCGCGTTTTGTTGGGGAGGGGGTGCACAAATTATTTCCTTCTTTGCATTGTGTAAATAATCATCACAATAAAAAAATAATTAATGATCATAATAAAGATAAAGATCATCAAGAAATAAAATCAAATATAAAGATCATCAAGAAGTAAAATCCGTAGTAGCAATTGCCGAAATAATGACCAACGACGATATCGTGCGAATCGGACTCCTTAAATCGTGTTTCGTTTCGAGATTAGGTTGTTGCAATAAATAATATTGCATAAAAAATAACAGATTAAAAAAATATGGAGAAATCAATAGCAATAACTGCCAAAAATTCAATAGAAGTATTGCCTTAAAAAGTAAATACTTAAATGCACGCTTCGAATTTTCCATATTGTTTGAAATATATCGGAATATTTAAAATCCCAGTGAAATTCAATATCAATAACTACCGAAAATGTAATAGAGACATAGCATCGACCGTTAAAAGCCGCTGGATTGGAAATCGACCGCTTGGCAAACCTCTACACGGTTTTTTTTTTTTTNTTTCATTTTTTTTTTTAAATTGTAAGTTTAAAACCCATTTGGCGCTTTTGGCGTTAGTAATTGGCGCAAGTCACAATATGGGAATATTCCCGGATTTTATGGAAGTGTTTAAATTGCACCTTATGATAAAGCAGAACACTGTTCTATGTTTCTAAGAGAAGTTGATACTCTTATGTTCTTAAAAAAAAAAACAATTTTTTTCATAGATTAAAATTTTCTAAATAAAATCTTATTTTCTGTCGAAAAATTGTACATAAAAGTGGGGACAAAAACGTAAGCAATAAAATAGTTTTAAAACAAATATTTTGAAAGCAGGATAATTAAAACGTTTTCAGAAAGCAAATAATTTAATATCTGGCGCAATAATATCGTAGACAAAATTAATTTTTTTTATATCTATAAAACATACACAATATTTATAAAGAGACTATGAAAGGTTTGTATTTTTTTGAAACGCAAATAAAATTTGTTAATTAATTATAAGGTAAAACAAAATTAATTTTTTTTATATAGAACATACACAATATTTTCAAAAAGTCTATAAAAGGTTTATATTTTTTTGAAAAGCAAATAAAATTTGTAAATTAATTATAAAGTAAGACAAAATTAATTTTTTTTATATAAAACATATACAATATTTACAAAAAGTCTATAAATAGTTTATATTTTTTTGAAGAGCAAATAAAATTTGTTAATTAATTATAAGGTAAGAAAAAATTAATTTTTTTTATATAAAACATACACAATATTTACAAAAAGTTTATAAAAGGTTTATATTTTTTTGAAATGTAAATAAAATTTGTTAATTAGTTATACAGTAAGACAAAATAAATTTTTTATGTAAAACATACACAATATTTACAAAAAGTCTATAAAAGGTATATATTTTTTTGAAACGCAAATAAAATTTTTTAATTAATTATAAGGTATCAGACTGGGTATGGCAAAAATTTTTGTTTGAAAATAACTTAAATTAGAAATTTACCTTTTTTTTGGTAGGCAGGAGTCTTAAAATTATAAATCTAGAGTAAACTTTAAAAATTCATAAATTACTTTTTCAAAATTAAGGCAAGTTTGAGCATAAAATCTATAAGTTTTTTTTATCTCACGCCAACAGCTCTGCAACAAATTATAATGCATGAATATCAAAATAATTTTTTTACTAGATCAATAATATGATTACTTGCTCCGTGAAGTATAATTTTAAAAAAAATTCAAATATACAATGAAATACAACTAAATATCTTGTTCAGTACTGTTTTTTTCTTTTTTGATAATAAAATGATTACTTGCGTCATGAAATAATATTTAAAAATAAAATTCAAATATGCAATGAAATACAACTAAATATATTGTTCAGTACTGTGTTTTTCTTTTTTGATAATAAAATGATTACTTGCGTCGTGAAATAATATTTAAAAAAAAATTCAAATATGCAATAAAATACAACTAAATATATTGTTCAGTACTGTTTCTCTTTCTTTTTTGATAATAAAATGATTACTTGCGTCGTGAAATAATATTTAAAAAAAATTCAAATATGCAATAAAATACAACTAAATGAATTGTTCAGTACTGTTTCTCTTTCTTTTTTGATAATAAAATGATTACTTGCGTCGTGAAATAATATTAAAAAAAAATTCAAATATACAATGAAATACAACTACATATCTACATATATTGTTCAATACTGTTTTTTTCTATTTTGATAAAAATTTCTTAACATTCTTACTGTTGTTATTGTCATCGGCCATTGAGACAGAGGGAGTGCGATTGTTCTTGTTTTCTAGTGGCGCCATCTATGGCCAAGAATTCAACTTTTGCTCCACCCATACGTCAAACCCGTTAATAGAGCGGACCCATTCATTCGTCCACAGATGGTAATTTTGACCAGAACCAGAGAACAACCAATCTACATTTCAGTACCCTTAGAGGTACTGATTTCCTTTGGGAACATGGAGGACTTAGTGACACGAGAGATTTAACGTGCACCATTCACCATTTACTACTTCGGCAGGCTGGATTCGAACTCCCGTTCTTACAAACGTGAGTCAGCACTCCGCGAACCAGATTATCCCGGCCAAAAACATTAAGCATGATACGAAAAATAAATTCACACATAGACCTTAGCTTTTAGTTCAAAACATAAGTAACTTTATACAACATCCAGACACAAAGTTTCGAGGAATTGCATATTAAACTTTTTTTTGTAATATGCTTAAAGATATTTTGTCAAAATCAACGTTTTTCTGAAAATGCATTTAAAGTATGGAACTGACATTCCGTTGCGTTTGTCAGCAAGCGAAAAACTGCACCTTTGAATCTTAAGATCGGTGAGCATAAGTTTCAAAAGAGATAGAAAGCTAATGAACAAAAGTTCAAATATAGGCAATAAAAAAAATATCGAAATTTTCGTCGAAATTGCTGCTTGTCACCTAGTCGAATATCTTAAACTGTATTACTGAGACTTTATTAGATTATTGCAATTTAGTAAGTGCAGGGTATCTGCTACATTTTAGATTTTCAAATTCATGACTTTTCATTATTTTCCATGACTCATTCCAAGAATTTTTCATGATTTAATGAAGTTACTATTTTCTCCGACAAAAACACAATAATAAATTTAAAAAAGCATTATAATAGCATTAATTGAAATAATAGGCATAACCAAAACTGATATGCATCTTCATATTTATAGATTTTAAATTTAAAAAACAGAGTAAAGAAAGAGAACAATAGAAACAATTAAAATAGCTGGAAAAAATACAAAAGCAAATAAAGTTTTTTCCTTTTTTTTCTGCAGAATTTTATTTTAAAGATACATTGCTTGTTCATCGGAAAAGAAAGAAATACTCCTGATTTTTCTGTTTTCATTTCGGAATAAAAAAATTGCCAATGACTGGTTTGCTTCAGCTAGAATTTCAAATTAATAAAAAAATAAATAATAAAAATTCTTAAATCACAGAAGTTTAAAAGATAATTCGCTCTAGAAATTATGTATATTCTTTAATTTTTTGAAAGAACACCATTATTTTTAAAGAACATGATAAATACATTTTATATTCTAATAAAATAAGACTGTGAGTGATGATTTTGCTATCAATTCGGAACAAGATAAAATGGGGGGGGGGATTCCCTTTTAAAAATTAGATTTTTCGGCAATCTAAATCCATGACTTTCCATGATTTTTTTAAAAAAATAGTTAAAATCATAACAAATTTTGTTCAATACTGAAATTCATAACTTTCCATGATTTTTCGACTTTCCGGGGGCGCGGATACCCAGTAAGTGGCTTTTTAAATATAAATTGTATATCTGGCATATCAATATTTTCATAATATACTACACTTGATAATATAAATGCGTTATAGATATTATAAAGAACTGTAAACTAAATACGAATAACAAGCAGCGAATAATTAGACACTCCAGTCTATAATACTTCAACATTTCAAGTTATACAACTATAGAGCTATTTTATAGCAAAATCTTAGTAAGTTAATTTCTGTCATATAAAAAAAGTGATTGAAAAAAATTACATGATAATAACGAACGAACTAAATTACTTTCCATGTTTATTTTACAAATAAGATACTCACATAAACGACATCTGATCCTTTAAATTCCAAGATTAGAGACAATTAAAGAATCTAGTATTTAACAATTTTGATATCTGAAAAGAAATTTGATATCTGGTCTTCGTTTATTAAGAAAAATTTCACCAAGCTACCTCGGGAATAGTCGAGAATGGATAGTTAAGCGTCTACAAAGTCTGCGTGGGGGAAACTTTATTTCCCCGGTATTTGTGCGTATGAAGGTCAAGTCATTCATTGAATAAAATATTGTTAAAAAGAAAAAAACGAAACCAAAACGGAAATTACTTTTTTTTTCTTCTTAAGTCTTCATAGCACAATGCATGCTTTATCCTTTTTAAGGATAAAATTTTGTTTTCGTTTGCTCTTTCGTAAACATTAAATAAGCATAATATTAGAAGTTTCAATTAAAAAGAAAAGTCAGCTCCGAATTTTTGAAAGTAAATGAAAATTCAAAACAACAGCATTTATTGAACTACAATTTTTGAACTTCGCAAACAAAAATTTACAGAACAAAATACGCAAACAAAAATTTACAGAAAACATTTTTCTTTATTTAGCTACGAAATTATACATTAATTTGACAATAAAAAACTATTTTCATTTTAAGCAAGTTTTGTTTAGGTTTTAATTAGAAATTGCCGTTATTGATTTTAATCTCGTTATCTAGAATCGAAATACTTTTTTTTTCGATTCCAGAATTTGAATTTTGTAGTATAAAAGTTTGATTTTTATATTTATAATATTTTCTTTTAAATTTGTTTATTTATTTTAATTCATTTATTGTATTAAAGGCAAAAATTATTTGATTACAAATTTAATATGATCTTCAAGCATATATTTTTAAAATTATTTTTTTTTTTTATTCTACTAGTATGTAACTATCTGTGCATTAAATTTTGAACTTGAATTATAATTTTTTTTATTTATGTGTCGTTTATACTTATGTTCAAACTGTAAAATTTTAACTAGGTATTCAAAACTGCAAATTTTAGATTAATAAAAGTAGCCACTAGTACTGGCTTTATTGTCTCTGGGTGGTCAAGGCAATTTCGTTTTTTCTTCTTTTTTTTTTGTAGAAAATTATGAAATTTAGAATTTTTTTTTTTTAGTTTGTTATTTCAAACTTCGTTTTGAAAGATGCAGAAAGCATCGTTTGAAAATTAAGAAAATTAATTTCGGAATTAATCTATGAAATAATTGCTTCAGTTGCTAGAATTTTTTTTTTTTTTTTTCAAATAATGAAGTAGGATTTGCAGGTTGATTTTATAAAATGGAATTTTTTTTAAACAAAATATTTATCTAAATAAAATCTTAAAATTTAATACGCCCAAACTCGTTATACAAATTGTTAAATTAGAACAATCGCTCATGGGCTGCAATAGCGGCACAACTAAAAAAACATGCGTTTTAGACAAAGGTCAGATGCAAATATGAAAATACACATTCTTTCAGCAGCAATACTTGCACAACTCATAATTCAACTTGAAGGTAATCTTCGTATAAGCAAAGGGAAGCATTTCTTATGCATTTTGCTTAGCAATGAAAACTTTAAACTAACTTATCTCAAAACTTGATTTTTTGAGTTGTGCCGCTATTGGGTATAATATGAAAAAAGCACAACTACTTCCACTTACTAGAAATAACATTTACCTATTAGTTTAATTAAGAAACTGAGTTTTAAATATGTTTACTAAATTCATAAACTTCGGTTAAACAACAATATAAAGTATTTCCAAAGGAACTAGACTAATACAATTCCAACCTGGCGAGTAGCGACCTATAAACAAGACATGCTTTGATGCTTTTACTTGTTGCTAGAAATCAGGTTCGCAGAAAATGCTGTTTACTAGTTAAATGCATTGAATCAGCAATAATCTGTGACGTAGGCTATAGTATACCCAATTAGGGATACAAAAATAACTTAAAGGAAAACGATATACCTTTACGACTATAGTTAGTTTTATGCTGATGACAACCAAAACAGTATTGAAATGAATGGGGAAAAACTGGATCCTACCTCGTGATGTTCAGGCCGATATAAATGCACGGACAACAATGGAAAACTGTTACACCATCATTAGACATAATTAAAATAAAATAAAAAGTCGCCACTCAGCTTTAGCTGGTGGCGATTAGCTAGGCGTAACATTTTAGCAAGCAGCATTATTAAAAATTATTACCTTTCCACACACATGCGTTCTCAATTTTAATTGGCTGTTTGGTGCGTTACTAACTGTCTAAGTCTTCTGTGATTGGCTATTTGTTACCATTTCACTCTCTTCTTATATTATATAAATATAT
>NC_092212.1:46193068-46206221 GCF_043381705.1 Parasteatoda tepidariorum | reverse complement strand
TTTTTTTTTTTTTTTTTTTTTTTTTTTTTTTTTTTTTTTTTTTTTTAAATAATGAAGTAGAATTTGAAGGTTGATTTTATAAAAAAGAATTTTTTTTAACAAAATATTTATCAACATGAAATCTTAAAATTTAATACGCCCAAACTCGTTATACAAATTATTAAATTAAATCAATATATGCAGAAATCATAATTCAAGGTACTCTTCGCTTAAGCAAACGAAAGCATTTCTAATGCATTTTGCTTAGCAATGAAAACTTTAAACCCACTTATCTCCAAATTTGATTTTTTGAGTTGTGCCGCTATTGTAGCCCATGAGTGATATATTCTCATGCATCAAAAATACAGTTTTTCTAACCTAAGTCTCAATTTATTAATTTTTTTCAGGGGTGCCTTGATATTGACTAGATATATAATACATATCAATAAGTGTTAATTGTTTAAAGGTTTAGGAGCGAACTCATATACCCCTTAACTGAATTCGCTTTCTATTTCATAAGTCTCGAGGTACCTCGATCTTTCGTTCATTCTTTAGTGCCAGACTTAGTTTATAGCACTATTTGTAGCCAGAATGTCTATTCAAAAAAGGGAGACCCCCACTGTAAAAGGGTTTGGAACTAGATGTTTTTTAACTCATAACCTACTGGTTTAGATTTGTTTATAGATTAGATAGATATCTATTTTTTTTAAATATTAGAATAAATGAATACACTTATTAGTGTATATAAGTAAAGTATTCCTGCAATAGTTCGTTGTGGGCCACGGGGGTTATGGATGTCAAAGCTTCAAAATTTCGTGACCAACACCATGATTATGGCAATGCAGTCAGCAGTGCGCACAGTTCCAGTTTTTCTCACGATTTTTTTTTGATGCCATCAACATAAAATTAATACGAAATAAAAAAGGTTTTACCCGTAAAATATTTTTTTATCCTTTACATAAAGGTATTTACCAGAAATCTTTCTTAATATTTAATGTCATGACTATGTTTTTGATTATTTTTCAAAGTTAAAGGCTTAAAACTAAAAGTGGTGTTTTTTTTATTTTTTTAAAAAAATCGTTATTACCTTAATATGAAACATTCTATGACAAACATTACTTCAATCGACATCTAAACTTATGAAACATTTCACAATTATTAAACGATACATGCTAGATTTACTTACATTATAAGCTTTGTGTAAAACTGTATCCTGTCAACATATACAATAAAATAGTGAAGATTGTAAAATATTTTGGAATTAACTTTTCCCAATGTAATTAAATAGTATTTTTGGGAAAAAAAATATTTAACGAGCTTTTGTAATAAATATAAATGTTGTTGTTGTCGTCTGACATTAAGGCAGAGTTGGTGCGATTGGTCATTTTTCAGTGGTGCCATCTGCGGTCAAGAATTCGACATCTGCCCCACCCATACGTCACACTCGTTTATAGGGTGGACCCATTCATTTGTCTAAAGATCGTAATTTTGACCTGAACCAGAGAACAATCAATCTTCGATTCATTACTCCCAGAGGTATTGATTTGTTATGAGAACATGGAGGACTTTGTGACCCGACATATTTAACGTGCACCAGTCACCATTTACTACACAGGGATTCTTCGGCCGGCGGGACTCGAACCCCCACTCTCACAAACGTAAATTTAAAAAAATTAAAAGAAATTTTTTTTTAGGCGAAGTTGCAATGGTAATTGGGCTAAAGGATTATGTTTAATTTTTATCTTAACAGTATCGAGAACTAAACCTGTAAAACTGGATCTGTGTCAATACAAAACAGCATTGAGATATTTTTATTTTGAATAGAATCGAACAGAATCGAGAACTAAACATGTAAAACTGAATCTGTGTTAATACAATGCAACATTGAGATCTTTCTATTGAATATTTATAATTTAGATTAAGATGATCAGATTTTTAAATCAAGATTTGACAATAGTGGCACGTTCGTGGGAAATGTCACAATTCGAGGACACTCATATATTAATGGAAAATATTAATTTATGTGTGTTAAAAGATTACATTTTTTAAAAAATTAATAACTAATATCATACGCAGAAGCTTATTCATCTAATTTAATTTCATTATTAAACAGTTTTGATATATCGTATGACATTCTTCATCTGTTTGATGCATGTAAAATGAAGGAGTACATGATTATTAGCTTATTTTTTGCTGAAATTATGTGAGACATTTCTCTTTCGGTTCGTTTAATTAAATCCTCCTAATGATGACCATGGATTTGATGGTATAACTTATTTATTTTATGAATCTGGGTTAAATAATTATTTGCAATAAATTACAGAAATATACATGAATTGTAGAATATAATATTCCGGAGCGCTGCTGCTCCCTTCTCGTTCATGCTTTCTCTATCATAGTCCAGCTAATACTGACTAAAAATCCTCTTTCTCACAAGAAAAAGTCCTTCGCTCCACCCCCAATGTAGGGGACGACACTTCCAGTGTCCTTCACCCTCTGACCCTCAGGTCAAGGGGTCAATCAAATGCGTGGGAGAGGAATCAGGATCCTGACACCTCCCCCCCGGTTTCATCTAGTTCGACCTTCTTTCCTGGTCCTACGAGTGAAACCTAAAAACAATGCAAGCGCATCCCTGCACCAAAGAAACAATAACACGCACACATTCCCGTGCACAAAAGAGATTGGCCGCATTATACCTTAATAAGCATAAATTTACACTCAGTATACTTACAAATTAATAAATACAAAATCAAAACATAGCATAAAATCACCTAACATTTTTGCAATCACAACATTAAAATAATTTTTATCAGGCATAAATAATATGTAATAGTAAAAAAAAATTGTACATATAATAAAAAAATCCTTAAATTCCCATTTAATTAGCAGACTGCTGTATAATCCTAGATAATGCATCAGCATCCCTATTGTGTGCTCCTGGCTTATGTTTTACCACCACCTGAAACCAGGGCTGAAAGCATATATATATCTTGACGGAAAAGAGTAAAAACTGGTAGCAAATAAGTTTCATTTCTTAGCTTTTTTTCGGGAATAATAAAAATCCTTAACTACCAAAAGTTTTTAACGAGTACAATTTTATAATGAATTGCTTCTTCGCTGGGAAAAAAATAATTACAGTGAATTGTTTATTGCTGTGAATAGATTAACTCCTCCCGAATATTATCTAATATTGAAATAGTTTCCCTACCAGTATTTTCTATTTTCCGTGCTGAAACCGAGCTAACGCCAAAGCCCAACGTTGTAACCTAGCGTTCCGAGGTACTTGAGGTACTCCGTCAGAAATTTAAGTGGATTGTGTCCAAATGTCCACGGCTCAAATTTCCCTAATGCCCATATCACCGCAAACGCCTCCCTTTCAATTGTACTCCACCTCGACTGACTGTCCGTTAATTTTTGACTAGCGAAGGTTATTGGCTTCGCCTTCCCCTGTCTTTTACGTTGAATAGGACAATGTCTTTCTGCATAATTTGTGGCGAAAATCAACATGGTAAAGAAAAATATCACATTTCAGAAAAGGGAAAATTAAACACTTTTCCATGGAAAAAAGCACCTTTAAGGGCTTTTAAAAAATGAAAATTGAAAATAAGCACCTTTAAGCACTTTTAAAAAAAGCTGCGCCCCCCTGTTTAATAAAATTAAAGTGTTAAAAAAATTATTTTTTAATAGTTTAAGTCTTAAAATATATCAAGGAAAGAAAAAAAAATAAAATTTAAAACATTTAAATATTTTTTTGGTTGATCACTATTTTGCTGTTGGCTGACAACAATGTTATTTAAAAGAACTTTTTAGGCGGATTTAAAATCGTGTTCATATCTACTACTTACACCTCAACATTTCTTACAGAGACAATTATTTAAAAGTTCGGTTATATTTTAAGAAATGGGGTAAATACAGACATGTAGCTATTATGGAGCTATTGGATAATATGACCATTTTTATAGTTAAAAGTTAAAAACTATTTTGTAAAAAAAATACATCAAGCTTTTTTTTTTTTGCACATAATAAAAATGTAAAAAGAAAAAATTCAAATTATATAATTAATGTTTGACGATTTTTAGAAGACAAAACAAAATGATAGAAAAATTGAATTTTGGCAAAATTTCGATTCACGAACGGTTGCAAAAAAAAAGAAAAGAAAAAGAAGACGAAAATACGTCTTATTTTGTTTTAGTGTTAACATAATTTATAAAACGTGCGTCGTTGACCAAAGCAAAATTTTTGTCACACCTCCCATTTCTATCACACTTTTAAATATTTTTAGTAAAAACATTCTATGTCTTCCAATTTTGGATCATAAACATAATAATTTTTTATTTACTTATTCATATTGCTTTCCGGTCTGTGTAGTCAGGGAATTGGCCTTGCATGAGAAAGGTTCTTGGTTTTAATCCCGCTCAAGGCAGGGATGTTCTTTCATGCTCTAGACTATCTGTCTTTACTGCGGTAGCAACTTTGGCTCACTTAATAGGGTGCTCCTGGAAAAGTGGCCAACAAATCTGCCTTTCTGATGCCTGTATAACGTAGGCCATTCCCCAGGCGGGCCTTAGAAAAAAAAATCATATTTTTTTTTGTTGAAAATCTAAATTTTGGAATTAGGGACATTTAAGTTTACAACAATTTTTTCTTAAAAAATATTAATCTGCCTTGGGGACTACCGGGGTTACCCATATCTCCATTGAGGAAGTTGTACTTGAGGAAGTTCAAATGCGTCAAATACCTCGAGTACTATACATATCGACTAATTTTTATGTAAACGACATTTTTATCCATGGTACCGGCAATATTAAGTTATGAGCAAGCAATAATATAGAAAAATTCAAATGAAGTTAATAAAAATTAATTAGTTTCTCTTCAGTTGTTCCCAGCAAATATCAGAACCGAAACGCCCCTTGTAATCATCCAACGCACCTCGATTCGGCATTTTTAGTTTTAGACTTTTGGAAGAATGATAAAAAACTCACTTTCGTCGAATCAATGATAAATCATAGAAATAAAAGTACTAGCTCAATATTTTTTCAAGGAATCGAAAAACTTAGGTGTCAACATTTGATATCTTAACTTTGGTTGTCAATACATTAAACATATTTAATATCTAAATTGAGCCGACCGAGCTGTGTAGGGGTTATAAAATTGCCCTTGCATCAGAAAGGTTCTGGGTTCGAATCCCGGGCAAGGCATGGATGTTCTTTCCTTCTCTGTACTATCTGTCCTTACTGTGGGAGCAACGTTGGCCCATCTAATATGGTGCCCCTGAAAGAGTGGCCAACAAATCTGCCCTTCAGATGCCTGTATGACGTAAGTCACTCTGCAGGTGGGTATTGGAAAAAAATTTAAATTCATCATATTAAACAGGTTTAACATCTTCATTAAAATTCTTTTATTACATTTTCTTTTAAGGTGCTATCTCACTTTGACAGAACCTATGGAATCAAGTCCAAAGAAGTATCCATGCCTTTACTGAAGAAAAGCGAAGAAATCTATAAACACAATCTTATCCATGCTTCCGGAAACACGGAAGAGCTAAGCTTATGAGGTGCCCTCCCACTCTTAACCCAACCAAAGAACTCATAAAATGCATCTGCGGTATTTCAAAGTACACCATCGTGGTACCATTCATGTTAAAACTTTTGAAATTACCTTTGTGGTACAGGGAGAGTGACGTTTCATACTACAAAGATCTCTTGCAAGAACTGCAACAAGAGTTTGACGAACTTCTTGACGATAACTCAGTGTTTTTGTGTCCTACTTTGCCAGTAACAGCATTACATCATGTTGAAACTCAATGCTTAAGTTACAGTCTAAGTTATGTAGGATTATGGAATTTGCTTGGTTTGCCAGCAACGCATTGCCCACTAGGCTTAAACGAGAATGGTTTACCTTTGGGTTTACAGGTGGTTAGTAGTAAAAATAACGATGGTTTAAATAATTGCTGAAGAACTTGAGAGGGTATTCGGTGGTTGGGTTTCACCCGGTGAAATATGACAGTAAGTGCTAAATGAAGTTTTAAAGTTTCTAATTTTGCTTTTGATTCTTACGTTTAATTAATACCAATATAATCGAACTCATTAATAATGAGAGATTGAAACAATCTATAAAAAGTATTGAAACAAATTATTGAAAAAATTATAATTAAAATTATTGAAAAAAAAGCTATAATACATCTGGAGAATGTTATTTTAACAGATTAAATTAGCTTTTGGAAATTTTTTATTGAATCTTGGCAATTGTGCAACACATAAGACATACTATATGGAACTAAGTACATCATCACTAATTACGATTTTACCGAGCAATAAAAAAATTAACGTAGGCGAATATAAGCTTTGTATAAGCTACACAAACAAATAATGTATAGCAAAAACAATTTTTTTCAAAATTAAATTTCATTATATCAGTTTTCAGAAATTCTTTTTTAGCGTTTAAAGCATTAGAAATGGATAATAATTATCTAGCCAATTTTCTCAAAATCTATGGTGAAGCACTGAAGTTTTTTCAATTGCATGAAGATATTCATTCCAGAAAAGAAGGAATGATTACGTTTCTGGGAAAAGTTAGTTTTTGTTGAAAAGGAGAAAGATGAGATTTATTTGCTTTTCTTAATTTTTTGTTCTGATCAAATAAACATTTTTGTTCTTTTATTTATTGCTTTAGATTAATGTACGAAAACTATCGCATATTTGCTGCAAACAACAAAATTTTATAAATCTTGGTAAAAAAATAATTCGTAATATTTATTACTTAACTGTAATCTTGATTACGAAATCGTTATTATAAATAAACCGTAAATTACAGTTGGCACCTATTTCAACTCGATGTTTTTCCATCGAACCTGTTTTTTCCTTGTATGTGCAATACCTCTAAAAAGAGAGAAGGTCTCAGCACGGGTTACCATAAACAAGAAATTTGATCCACTCCAAACATAATACCCTCTTTCGTATTTACCCCACTGCTTAGCTTAATAGCCCAAACATAGTGACTTATTTGCTTCCACTGCGCAATTTATGTTCGTTACGTCGGACTACTACATTGAAGAGCCAAAAAAATTGGTATACCTGCCTAATATCGTGTAGGGCCCGCGCGAGCACTCAGAAGTGCCGCAACTCGACGTGGCATGGATTCGATCAATGTGTGAAGTAGTGCTGGAGATAATTGACACCATGAATCCTGCAGAGCTGTCCATAAATCAGTGGGAATAAGAGGGGGTGGGGATATCTTCTGAACATCACGTTGCAAGGCATCTTTTTCCGACCGCAGAGATGTCGTAGATTTGATGTCTTACCGGATTTCCGATACTCACGGTATACTCGTGAAATGGTTGTACGTGAAAATCCAAATGTCATTGTTATCTCGGAGATGCTATGTCCCTTCTCTCGTGCGCCGTCTATAACACCATGTTCAAACTCACTTAAATCTGTATAACCTGGCATTGTAGCAGCAGTAACCGATCTAAGAACTGTGCTAGACACTCGTTGTCTTACATACGCTTTGCCGATCACAGCGCTGTACTTTGATTGGCTCATACTCATGTCTGTACAAGTTTTTTTGGCTCTTCAGTGTATTGATCAGTGCTGATTCCTTCTCTCTTCTAAGAGGTGTTAGTCTGTGTCATATTCTGCGTCTTACAAGCATTTGCTTTTGAGCATGCACAGAGCAACAAAAGATACTGATTTATTCAGTGATTTGTGTAGAGACAATGTTAATTCTTGGCAAGTCAACAAAAAACTTCACATAGTTTTTTTAATGTATGTCTACTTAATATTTTTTTTTAACAAATTGAATGAAAGGGGTGTTTTGAAACTCATTCAAAGAGAACAAAATTTAAACGAACAATCGAATTCTTTTTTTTTCTTTCTAAAAAATTCAATTCAGAATTTTCAAGAAGCTAAAGAAAAGTTCCTCGTTGAAACTTGGATAGGTTAGTAACATCAGGGTTTTATGTAGTTCTTTTAACATCAATCTTCAGGTTGTTATGAGTGCACATATGCATGCTGTGAAAATCATAGGCGTGGTCTATGGGCTCATATGTGCACCCATCGGTGTAAACTATAGGCACAAATGCAAAACCATTTTAAAACTTAACTATTGATGAATAAAGAATAACCATTTTATTTTGTAATCAGCGTTGATCCCCCGACCGAATTCTGAGTTTACGACTATCAATGTTTAACTCCGTAACCTTGCAATTTTTGACCCAACCAAAAAAACAAGGAAACGCCTGAATCAAGCATTGGGGCAAACTAGTCTTCGTAGAGGACATTTCAATGGAACTAACCCGCATTTGCGTTACATGGTATAGGAAAATCACGAAAACCTCCCAAGATTAACCCGATGGCAAGGGGATTCGGACCCATGATCCGTCTACCACTGTGGGTATTTTAAGTCAGCACCACAGTTAGTGCGAGATGGGAGCAGAATTCGTGTTAACTATCCATAGCTGGGATTAGAACATCCACCTCATTTGGAGGGGAGAGCTCTATCGTCTGAGCCAACACGGTTCAACCATGTATATTTTATTTTAAATTCGTTGTTGAACAGTCAATCCAATTTTGAGTTTATGACTACCAAAGCTGAATTCCGTAGCCTTGTAATTTTGAGCCCGATCGATCCAGAAGCCAAGGGATCAAGTAGAGGGAGAAATTTGCCTTCGTGGTGGACTTTTTGATGGAACTAACTCGCATTTGCGTTACATGAAGAGAAAAGCTACGAAAACCTCCCTCGGTTAGCCCGACGACAAGGGGCTCTACCTTTTATATTTTACGTCAGCACTGTAGACGGTGCGAGACGGGTGCAGAATTTGTATCGACAAGTCATCCTTGGGATTCGAATCCGGATCACCCCATTTGGACTGTATCCTGTTAGCCACCACGGCTCAACCATGTATATTGAAAATACAAAATGTTTGAATCAATTTTAGAATGTATACTAATATAATTTTTTTTTAATTCCGCACTCAATTCGCACCGACCACAGCGCTCGCTGACGTAAATTATCCTCAGCGGTGGATGGATTACTGGTTAGAGTACCCTTGGATAACCATGGGAGGTTTTCCTGTCCATGTAACGCAAATGCGGGTTAGTTCTATCAAAAAGTTCTCCATGGAGGCAAAATTTCTCCCTATTCTTGATCCAGGATTTCGTCTTCTGGATTGGATTCAAAATTACAAGGCTACGGAGTTGGAACATTGGTGATCGTAAACCTAAAACTGGGTCAGCTGTTCAACGACGGTTATAAAATGAATTATAATTTCTTAATCCGCCAACAAAACCAATATTGTGCGGAAAGGTATTCAGTTCACAGCAATCGATTCAATTTAGAGCAGTTAGCTGCCAAAGGCTTAAACCCAGCACTTATCAAACATTTCTTTGTTAAATCCAAGATCATATCGTGATATTAGGGCTCGTGATTAACTACTAGTTCGATTGTTTTGAAATTTTAAGAGGAAATAATAATAATGAATACATAAAATTATTTTGAGCATAACACTTCTCAATTGAGCACAAACAATAATGAGTTAATGCATAATCTAGATTTTTTTTTTCAAAATGAAAATATTGTGAAACTCTAGCTTATAGAATGGAGGTAAACTTGACTAATAACTTTAACTTGGATAAACTTGACTTGGCTTTGATAATTTAAGACCAGTGTTAAGCATAGCTGTGGAGTCGGAGTCAAAAACAACTTAGGAATCGGGAAGATTTGCCCTACTCTGACTCCAATTAGTTAAAAACCTGATAGAAGAAACCCATCAGAACTGCAGCGGACACTACAGATTATTACAGCATATGCAGAAAATTTTTCATCTTAGTTTTCCTCCCCCCCCCCAAAAAAAAGATGTACTTTTATTACAGTTTTTTTTCTCGTTTTCTTGAGTTTCATTAATTCAAATTAAATTTAAATGTGTAATTTTAAAGGACCTCATATGTGCGAAATTTGCTAAATGTGTGTAAGTTTAAGTTGGATTTTTACAATAGTAATCGTTATCTGACTGCATCAAATCAATTAGAATTTATGAGAATAGTGCTTGCAAATAGATACCGTAAATTCTGCCATCAGGTTTAAAAGTTAAGTTCTGTAGCTATAAGTAAGAAATAAAAAATTTCATCTCTATAAAACTATTAAGACAAATATTCATAATTATGCGAATAAAAATATTTCACGAATGAATTTTATAACAATTATGACTTGTCACAAAATTAATTTATTGCACTTGCATGTTTTGTGAACCTATGCATGATTGAACAATTATGAATTGAATTAGAAAACAATTGATAGAACGTGATTGAATTAGGAAAAAAACACAGAAAAATGTTGAACACATTGAAAAATCCAGATTTTAAGCTATTGTAAAAGGCGAAACGTGGTTATTAAATAATAATAAAAAAACAATGGAAACCACAATCAGTCATCATCTTGACCCCAAAAGACGATGGAAAAAGTAAAAAATACTCTTAACTGAAAAAGTTATCCCTACCCTTCATTTTTCAATTTTTTTACAAAATAAAATGTTGACTTTTCTGTGTAAATATTTTATTAACAATGTCACGAGTTTTAAATTATGTGATATAGTTTTCTATTGAAAATTAAGTGTAATACGTTTTAATTTGTATGGTTAGAACTTTTGGTTGCACAAATACTTAAAATGATATTGGTGTGCCAATACTTTTTTTGCCGACTGTATTTTGGGTTATTCTCATAAAAACTGTCTATAAATGTTAAGCTTATGATATTAAAGAAAGTTCAAGTGATTTATAATTTCCAATTACATAGTATTTGAAGTTAAAGTAAAGAAAAAAAGAATATTTTATAAATATACAGCTTTGTCTTTTGAGCTGTTAAAGGATCTAAAATCATTCCCTAACCCCTCACTTTAGCACCATTTTTTTAAAAAAAAATATTAGTGAGGAAACGACAAATTAATTGAAATTCTAAAAATAATAGTTAGGCTTAACTGATTTTTGAAATCAATTACGTACTAGGAAATAATTTATAATGATTCACTTCTGGGATAAAATTTTATATTCATCTCCGTTAAACAAAAAGAATAATCCCATAAACGTTTTTATTTACTTCTTAAAATGTTTTAGCTTTTTTGCAATCACTTATTTCAATCTTGAATTTATGTTTCTACAACGTACAGTGAAATTTCCTAAAACAAACCTAATTCACTCTTTTTTTTAAATTCTATATTTTGTAATGTTTTTCTATAATAAAAACATTCTTATACTACGTTTTAATTTATACATTATTTTTCATTTTGTTTTGCTTCATTTAAAGTAGTTTCTAACAGTGGCAAAGCCATGATTCAATTTTTGCTTGGAAGGGATTTTAGCTAAGATGAAGGTCTAAAAACACAAGCAAAATACAATTTAAACGTGAAAATTCATTACAACTTTTTTACGAGGACACAATTTATGATTTTGAGGTAATAATTTAATATTCGCGATAATTTAATTTAATTGATAAAACCTAATTTGGAAATTATAGCAAAATTTTAATAAAATTCTTCTGTTAAGATTCTTCGGGAGAGAAATACATCTTTATGATAACAATGCAATTGACTATAAGAACAAGTTTCGGTTAGATGAAAATAATTTTTTGTTTACAAAATAGGGAGAGAAAAAAATTCACATATTTTCAACTGTGAATCCGGACCCCAAAAAGTATGCCATTGTTGTCGTATGCCATTAAACCCTTAACGATCAGTTAATTTTCAAGTAAACGGTCATAAAAGTGCCTATTTTTTTTATCACATATTGCAAATACACGTATTTGATTAGTGCTGACATCTAGTTTAAAATAAACTAACTATCTACAATTACCTTTGAAATATCCTGGTAGTGCCATCTGGTGTGCAAAATGAGAAATAAAATGTTTTCCGGGCAAAAGAAATGAATTAGTTTTACTCTTATGGGTGCGTTACTATTGAACACTCCAGCCCGGAAATATCACAGGCGCGAGAAATAGAGGGCGAAACCTCACCCCGTCATTTTCACGGGAGCGAGAAGGAAGAGGTTAAGGCCAAGGGGCTGCGCTTCTAGTGATTTTCCAGTTTCAAAATCTACGGCCAATAATTTGACTTCGGCCACATACATACGTCACAACCCGTTTATAGGGCGGAATCATTCATTTATCCACAGATCGTAATTTTGATCTGAACCAGAGAACTAACAATCTACAATTCAGTACCGCCCGAGGTATATTTGTTATGGGAACATTGAGAACTTAGTGACCCGACTGATTTAACATACATCAGTCACCATTTACTACTACACGGGGAGTCTTCGGCCTGCTGGAGTTGAACTCACAGTATCTTTGACATGGACCAGACGCCCTATCAACCGGGCTATCGCGGTCCCAGTACGCCGTTGGTTGATTGAAAATACCCAGATATAATATTTGATGATTAAATGAGTTAAAAACTCTTCACAAGAAAAAAAAAAGGCACAAAAAACTACTCCAAGAAGACTAAAAATTTCACATACAATTTAATAATATAAACGCATTTGCATTATATTGAACAACTGCTTTTTAAACAAACAAAAAAACTAATCAAGAAATTTATCCATTCACATCAGAAAAAATCTTAAAATGGAAAGAAAAATAGAAAAATGTTTTTTTTTCAATTTTAACACAATGGAACTCTTTTAAATATTCCATAAAATATTTTAGATAAAATATATACAGGTTGTTAAGTAAAACATTACCATAAATAAATATTTTTAAAACTCTTGTCAAAAATGATGTAAAAAAGATCCAAACATTAATGATCGCAAATTAACATTTAAGCAAAGAGAAGAAAAACTGTATCAAAATTTATCGGATTGATCACTACTGAGGAAGGTGGTATTAAAAACAGATCCTGCGTGATTTGCCCGAAGTAATGGAGAAGAGTTGACAGGCGATAATTAAAAACGCCTTCATGTTGCATCCAGCAATCAAAATGGTTTTGATATTTTTGATACCGCTTAAATACTAACTCGTGACCTTCAAAGTATTTTTTTTTTTTACTTCACTTTTGTCAAAGATTCTAGAAATATGTTAAGGGCTGTGATAACAGAACCCCATATTTTAAAAAATTGAATATAAAACAGATAATGCTCTTATCTAAATTTATAATGAATATAAGAATAAAGAAATAATTACAGATGTTCGA
>NC_092212.1:46169520-46192568 GCF_043381705.1 Parasteatoda tepidariorum | reverse complement strand
CTTGAAATTTTGAATTTTCAAGAAGCTTTCAAATTATTCTCCTTCTTAAAATTATTCACTTTCACTAAATTTATTGTATGACTCATAATTGTATTTTATTCTTCGTCGATTTCTTTCTCCTAAGCGAAAATTCTCCTCAAACTATTCTATTTATTAAAAAGCTTTTCAAGAACAAAAAAAATAAAGTTTTTAAAAAAAAAATTCTGAAGAAACTATACATTTTGAAAATGATTATCTCAAGTACATTAAATTATAACTATCTTCCATTAAAAGTTCTTGAAGTATAGAGCTCATAATTACTCTACAATCATTTAGTTCAGAATAAAGTTCTAGAACTATTTGAATCCTGAAGAAAACCTTGATCGACTACAATACCGACGGAAAATATCCCCAGTGCTGGAAGGGTCGTGGATTAAACCGTCAGGTTAACCCTTGGAGATTTTCGGGTATTTACAATTTATGCCATCCTTACTCTTTATATAATCTTTGACGCAAATACTAATTGGTTTCATCCAATAAATGCTCCCGTCAAAGTAATTTATTCCAATATTAGACTCAGAAGTTTCCTTGTTTTCAGAGTTGGGTTCGAAAAAGCAAAGCTACGTAAAATAAATAACAAAATATTACATTATATTACTTGACATTTACTTAAAAGCAAACTTTTCGAACGTTGAATGACAGATTGAGTTTTAAAAAAATTTAAATGCATCGGTTTTGTTATTGCTCTCGAAACAAATGGGGAAAAAATGAACAGAATATTTCTTCTGAGTCCTTTCGTTTTTTCGTTTATTTATTTACTTTTACCCACTTCGAAACAAGTCAAGGTTTCCGGTCAACCTTGGTATCAACATAAGAAAGACGAACAATAAAGTCTTTAAGCGTTTTAAATATTGAGAATACTAAGTTAAGTTATGACATTGACATTGATTTTGACATTGCTCTTATTTAGTGCACTTTACTGTCTTTATGTATTTAATTTAAATGTAAGGGAGAAAATTCAAATATATATATATATATATATATATTATAAGTTCAAAATGAAGATAAAACAAAGGAAAATTACAGACAGATGAAAAAAGGAGGAGAAAAGAAAAATAATAATAAAAAAAATAACAAACAACTGAAGAAAAAAAGAATGATAAAATTTTTAATAAAAATCCGGAAAATAAAAGATATAATCTTTTCATCAGCCCACACGATTATATCCACTTTCATTTTCCGGATTTTTTTAAAAACATTTTAACCTTTTTTTTTTTCAGTTGGTTATTTTTTCTTATTATTATTATTATGTTTCTCCCCATATATATACCACTTCTATACTATTAACCCATTTATTCATATTTCACAAAAAATACTTAGAGAATTATTTTATAACTTTAGAAGTGTTTAGGTGATGCAATTTTTCATGCATATCAATAAATTTTAAAGCTTTAAGAAATTTGAAGAACTGGCAATAAATTACGAACGAAGAATAGTGCCTGAACATTTTATATCGAATAATGTAGCAATAAAGTTTGTAACTTTAAGTTATTTTGGTTATCGTATGCAATTTATGAAATTGGGTTATCACATGCATGATTATATGATACAAAATAAAATCCCTGAAGAAAACCTTTTAATAAAAAAAAAGTACAGGAGGTACTTAGAAAATTGCTAGAAACTTTTTACATTGACGAGATATTCAAATCAGATTCAAAACAAAATTTTGAAGAAAAAAAAACTGTACTTTCGGAGCATGTATGAAAGGAATACTTTAGACATTCCTATCTTGAGAAATTTTTATATAATAATAATTTTTTTTTTTATTATTAATGAAAAATTACTCTAAAAAGGTTTTTTAATGTTATCGAGTATTTCTTCAATTATAGTAAAAAAACGTAGTCCAACAAAAAATAGTTTTTTTTTATAAAAATGCCTATATTTCTATGAATATGTAAATTAAGTTTAAAAAATTTTTTGCAGTTATTGCACATAATAACTAAAACAATTTATGCAAGTTACAAGCGTATCGGTTAGATTTAACTTTGATTATAGCAATCTTTTGCCTCTAAAGCTTTGATCAGGGAATGAAATAAATCATTAGTATGCATTAAAAGGTCCTTCTCTTATTTATAATCCGGCATATTTCTTTTATTTAAATAAATTAATTGATTTTAGATCAGATAGGGAAATCCATTACTTAATTTAAATTTTTCAAGACAATCATATTAATCATTATTTCGTGCTCCAATCATGCATGACGATTTTGCCTAGTAATGCATAAATCCAACCTTCACCTGATGACTATTATGCATATAATTTTTAAAATCAAAACTAAATATTTGCAATATGGCATATATTGAACTTTGAATAATGTTTTTTCAACAAAAATAATGCGCCTTTTTAAATAGTTTAGGTTATATAAAAATTGGTAAGAGAGTATTAGCGAAGCGACAAAAGCAAAAAATTGGAATGTCTTAATAACTGAAAAACTGAGAGTATAAAATTAATTTGTGTATATAAGCGTTAAATTATATGCGTTTCTCGTTCCTGTAATCTCGCTCAATCTTTATAATATTAGTATAATTGTGAAACCGTAACTCATAACATTTTTAGGATTACATTTATTTGACCCTAAACTCCTTTAGAAAAGGAGAGCTTTCAACAGTTTTTGTGTGTATCATCTGCTTGTTTTCTTGCAGCATTTTTCATAGAATATACTTTAGTTTAAAAAGCTAAAAAAATGTTAGTATACTTAGGCTTACTTTCCCGAAATAAAATTTCAGCAATCTTAATTTGAAACTACCTTTCATCAAGTTTTATCTAGCCTTGTTAGTCTGCAAAAACGATTCAGGGGCCGCAATGCAATACAAAGAGATGGACACACATGAATTAATTTGTAACATTGATTTTAACCCTTTTAATGACGACATTTACAAATCGGTGATTCCGGGACTCTCAGGCCAGGCCAGACGATTTTTCGCTGTTAAGCCTAAATCCATGAAATTACCGAAATATGAAAGCGTTCTATAAAAATGTATTGTAAAGTTGACAAATAACATGTACTGAGCTGCGCTAGCTCAGGGGATAGAGCGTTCGCCTTCCAATGAGGTGAACCGGGGTTCGATCTCGGCGATTGGTGGTCGATACGAATTCCGCATCCGGCTAGCACCGACCACAGTGCTGACGTGAAATATCCTCAGTGGTAGATGGATCATGGGTTATAGTCCCCTTGCAGTCAGGCTAACCGTGGGAGGTTCTCGCGGTCTTCCTCTCCATGTAGAGCAAAAGCGGGTTAGTTCCATTAAAAAAGTCCTCCACGAAGGCAAATTTCTCCCAATACTTGCTCCAGGAGTTCCCTTGTCTTACAGATTGGGTTCCAAATTACAAGGCTACGGAGTTGAACATTAGTAGTTGTAAACCCAAAAATTAGGTCGGCTGCTCAACGGCGGTTATAAAACAAAATAAAATAACATGTACTGTATACATTTTTATTGACATCCTTTATTTACTTAATTTTTTATACATTCTTACATATTTTTTTCCAGTATTTACCTTACAATTTAATGACTTTTGACATTACAAAGACAACAAAAAGTTGTTTTTGACCCCTAAATATGTTACGTAAAAATTATTTTTATTATGACAAAATTTAAAAATTTTAGTATCAAGTATGAAAAACACACAGCCTTACGTAGCAATTCTTGCACTCGTAATGTCCCATTCGCCGTATTATCGGATTTTGCAGGAGTTCTAACCCTTTTTTGCAGCTTCTTTTTAACAAAGATGCTTTGTGATCAAAACTGTTGGAATATATTACAGTCTCACTATCACTACTGTCTATTTCAGAATAAACATCCGAAATATTTTGCATCTTTTATGCTATTTCGAGTTTAGTTAAATATTTTCGACGCTTCGACATAGCAACAGTAAAAACAGAAATATTTGACCTCAATAAAATCTAGCAATCGACTGAAATCCAACAACCCAACCCAACTGTGTTAGCTGCGAACTCTGCAAACTAAAATACCCAATGCTCTAACAAAGATAAAATTCTGCCACTTACTGTAAGCAAATACCACGAGCTCATTTAAAAAGCCGTCAAAATAAAGCTTGTGATACGGAAACCTACCATTCCCATCACTTTTACGCTATCAAAACTCGCGTGCATGAGAGCCTGTCAATTTGAGTACATGCTCAAATCCACATGTATCTCAAATCCTATGGGCATGCAATAACAACTTCCAAAAAGTATATTTTATTTTATATCCTTTGATGAACAGCCGACTCAGTTTTGAGTTTACGACTACCAATGTTCAACTCAGTAGCCTTTGAGTTTGAATCCAATCCAGAAGACAAGGAAATTCCTGGATCAAGTATTGGGAGAAATTTGCCTTCGTGGAGGACTTTTTGATGATGGAACTAATCAGCATTTGAATTACATGGTGAGGAAAACCACGAAAATCTCCCAGTTAGATTGATGGAAAGGGGACTCTAACCCAGAATCCGTCAACCTCTGCAGATATTTTACGTTAGCACTGTGATCGGTGAGAGCCGTGTGCGAATTCGTATTAACCAACCATCGCTGGGATTCGAACCCTGGTCGCCTCATTGGAAGGCGAGCGCTCTATCCCCTGAGTTGCTTCCGCAGCTAGCCAAAACGTTTTGAAAAACGTCACTCTCACAAATTTGTGATAGTCAGGGGTGAGCGAGAAAGCGATCTGGCACGCAGGAGTGTCTGCCTCAGAAAACGTTTACGTTTTATATTTCAAATCCCTTTTGCTTCTTCTCATAAACATCTGACAAGTCTTGTAAATGGGCGACTATTTTCGAATCACTTGAAATATGTCGACTGTAATATCCTTTTCAGTGTATTCTTGAAGCAAATGAAGTATTTAATCAGGTAGTAACATAATTATTTAATAAAGTTTTACCTTTGAGTGATTTTGTTGTTTATTTTATTTTTCAAATCACTTTTTTTTTTCATTCATGCCTTATAAATCTTGAAATAGGGCGCCTATTTTTGAGCGCTTGAAACATGTCGACTGTTATTTCCTATTTGTATGTTTTTGAAGCTAATGAAGATTTTAAAAAGTAATTCTTTTCCGTTTCGGTTTCTTGGGATTATTTGTTTAACTTAATGGATAGTTTCATTGCGAAAGGATACTTTATTAAAATTTAAAAATTAAATGAAATTTAAAAAAAATAGTAATTGTGAATTTCACTAATGGCATGACAAATATAAATGATGAAATCGTATTACTATTGCAATTTGCCTTTTTTTAAATTACTACTTGTTCTCAAATGACGACACGGATAAGTAACAAAATGCTAATTATGATAAGGAGCAATTTATTATTATATGATTAAGTAAAATAGTTCTAATTAATAAACTTAAAAGTATTTTTTGAGTACTAGTTTTGGCTTGGATGCAAAAAGTTTCATATAACTTGTTTTGCAAATATCTTATTTAAAAACTGTAAATGTAGTTTCATTTCAGTAATCTCTTACGTATGAAAGTCTTCTTTTAATTGAATTTAATTAAATAGACTGCTTATTTTCTTTCATTAAAAAAACATTCAGGTATGTGAATATATATATTTTATCTATTTTGCCGTTTTTTTTAGTTGGTGTTATAAGTTCAAATTTATTTTGAACATTAATTGCTTTTTTAAAAAGAAAGTAAACTGGGTTTGGACAGTATTTAAAATAAAAATAAGAATGGAAGATAAACCAAAAGAAATTTTAAACCCAATAAGCTAATTCAAGAACATCAGAAACGCAACGGAAAACTTTTATTTTAAAAAAAATAAGAAAAAAAGTTATTTTAAAATAAAATAAAATAAAAACAGTAGAATAGTTTTAAAAGCAAACTGTAAAATTAATTTTAAAGCAATTTCGACGATAATAATTAGTAAAGCAAACTCAGCTCCAACGTTTATTTACTAAACAATCTATTTTGTAAAAACTTTACATCTAATTGAAATTTTAAAAAAAAAATCAAATTCAGAACATGTTCAGCGAAAAAAAACTATTTTAATGCTCTATTAACTTCTCTAAATCTCGAGTTTAAATGAATGACTGTTGATTCTTCTAGTTGAAGTTGAAGTAATTACGTTTTCTCTCCCAGCTTTTACTATACGCCATTATTTTCCCTTTAAAAAAAAAAAAAGTCGTTTGGTCAATTATCTCGGTCAAAAGCCAACAACTACAACTGTGACACTCGAGCTTGCTTGATCTCTAATGATAAGTTATACGAATCATCTACAGAAAGTGAACGGTCGAAATCCGTCCTTTCTTTAACATTGATATAAAATCCTCGTTTATTTCCTTAAAACAAAATGACTGGAGACTTATGATTTTTATAAGGTCATTGAACTGGTCAAGCTCCGTTTCAAATTTGTATCATGAAAAAATGTGTGAATAAGAAAATTGTGTTTCTATTAGGAAGCATAAGCAGACTGATTAATAGTACAATGATATTAATCAGAAATATGATTTGTTGTGGAAATATTTTGTCTTTTCTATTTTTATAAATAAAAAATTAACTGCAAAAAATTAATTGCTTAATTAGTTTTTAATAGCTTTAGATAAAAAAAATGCACTTATTATTTATCTGAAATAGCGTTATACTATTCATTTAGAACATCTCATTAATTAAAATAATAATTACAAAGCCTTTTATTACTTTTAATGATCTTTTACTGGTTTATATAATTGATGTTGTTAATTGATGTTATGTTCTATATAAAGTTAATAGAAGTATTATATAAAGTTAAAGATAATACAATCAATTACTATTTTTTCAGGCCCGCGATAGCCTTTTTGGTAGAGCGCTGGGCCATGTCCGAGAGTTCGTGGGTTCGAACCCCGCCGACCGAAGGCTCCCCGTGTAGTTGGTGACTGATGCACGTTAAAATTCTGTTGATTTGCAAAGTCCTCTGTGTTCCCATTAAAATTAATACCTCTGGGGGTACTGGGTTGGAGATCGATCGTTCTCTGATGCAGGTCAAAATTACGATCTGTGGTTGAATGAATGGTTGTATGAATGGGTCCGCCTTATAAACAGGTGTGACGTATGATGGGGCACAAGTCGAATTCTTGGCCATAGATGGCGCCACTGAAAAACAAGAATCTCACTCTCTGCCTTAAATTTGCTCGGTTTCACCAAGCAGGCTTGCCCGTGTGGCAAGTGGCATTAGAACCAACCAACCAACCACTATTTTTTCTTAAAATTTCTAAATTTTAATATTATTAAAAACGTTACTTTTGAAGCAATGGTCTCTATAATAATAGCTGTTTGAATTAAGGACATCAGTTTATTGTCGATTAGTGGTAACAATATTTACAATGTAACGTGTGCTGTTTTCCGCAATTCTAAAATATTTTTTTTCTTCCAATGCTCACCTGGAGAATGACCTTTCGTCATACAGACATCTGAAGGGCAAATTTGTTGGCCACTCTTTCAAGGGCCTCATATTAGGTAGGCCAATGTTGCTCCCACAGTAAGGAGAGATAGTACAGCGAAGGAAAGAACATCCATGCCTTGCCCGAGATTCGAACCCGGAACCTATCAGGCACAAGGCCAGTTCCCTAACCCTTACACAGACTGGTCGGCATTCAAAAACATATCTAGTTTTTATTTGAAATTATTTTAAAGATAGGGAGGTCTTGTTTTATATTTTAGTATTTTAATATCAATCTAAATTTGAAATCACTAAAGAAAATGCTTTAAATTCCACAATAATTGAAGATTTGTTTAAGCGATTATTACTCAATAATGATCAACTTACTTCTCAACAGAGTAATACTTATTAAAAAAAAGTATTGAAAGATCTTGATCCAATTGTAAAAGATCTTAGTTTAAAAAAAAATAATTAAAATCATTGGAATACACAATAAATTTTTAGCATAATTTTTATGTAGATGCATTTAAATATGAAAATTATTAAATTTATAATTTACTTTAAAAATCGACCATAGGAAAACAAATTTTATTTTTGTTTATTGTTACTCTCCATAATGTCATAAGTTTTGAATAATATCTATAGCAGTTATTAAAACACCATTAAATTTTTTGCTGTATTGCAATAAATGTAACTTTTTTGCAGTAATATTTAGGATTAATAAGACATATTCATTTTTTATTACACTTAAACGCCGCCATTTTGAATATTGAATTACTAACATAACATTCTTGATCAGCAGCCTCAAAAACCCATATATTGATTATTTTTGAAAAATATGATTGAGTTATAAATTTCCGCAGTTTTTTTTCGATTTACGAGCCACAGTGTCCTATTGTAAATTATTCTTATGATTATTAAAATTCAAAAGTTTTTTAAAAAAAAGTAGGAATTAATTGTATTTAATTTAAATATTTGTACTTTCAATAAAAATATCATGATTAATTTTTTAATTTCTGTTAAATTAAAAATTCGAAAAAAAATTACTAAGCCTACTTTTTTTCTATTTTTTACACTTTTATCAATATAATAGATAAAGAAAATTTCTGGCAGATATTTTTTGTTTTATCCAATTCGACTTATTTTTTAATTTCTTTTCTTTAAGAGGGGAACAAAGGAAATCGTAATCACATTCGTAATTCGTAAATCACAGTGATATTGTAAAATTACATGAAATATTCAATTTTGCATAAAGACTTTAAGCTACTTTGGAATTATTTACAGAGTCAACGGAAAAAAAAGATTTTTAATTTTTTAAAAATATGAAAAATTAATAATAATAATGTATGTATAATTATTTCTGCAGTAATACTTGATAGAAAGGTATAACAAAAAACCACCCTTCAAGATGCGGAAAAACTTCTAACCACTCTGTATGGATCATACAATTATAATAATTTTTTGGGTAGAATACGGTATTTAATTTTTTTTTCTTTTCTTTGTGACTCAGGAAATGCTAATGATACAAGTGGTTACACGTAACTTTAAAACTAAAAATTATGCTATTTCCTGACTGAAAACTTCATTCGCTTCAAAAATATAAAAATATGAAATAACAGTCGAAGTGTTTCAAGAGCTTCCGAAAAAAGGCACCCATTTTCAAGACTTACCAGACGTGAAAGGAAAATTACAAAAATAATTTGAAATAAAAAACGTAAAGTTGCCAACGAAAAGTTCACAAATAAAAGTGAGAAACAGAACTAAAAAAAAAACTACAGCAGAAGAAATAAAAAGACATAAAAAAAACTGAACAAGGATAATCACAGTGGTTGAGAAGAGCAAAGTGGGGTAAAATGCATTTCCACCCGGTATGGAGAGGTAGGGAAGAACTAATGTCGTTAACAAAGCAATCAGCATGAAGTTGATGTGTCTGGGGTGGAAATAATTTTAACATTGTCAAAATTGTATTTATGCTTAAGATTCTAACAATGTGAAGCAATTGATGATCCCTGGAATTCTTGAAAACGGAACACGATAGATATTATCGTGTTCCCAAAGCTAAATTTTAAGTCAAGGTCTCTAATTTTGCTATTTTTTAAAAAGAGAATGAAAGATAAAGCTTGGTAGCTATATATATATATATATATATATATANCTATACATATATATATATATATATATATACACACACACACACACACCTTATTGTTTTTAAACTTATGCTAACCTTCTAGTACTTAAATTTAAATAGAGAGTTACTGTCGTGGAAAGAGAGGTCATTCCCGAAAAATAATCAAAAACATGTTAAATAGTGGTAACCAAATTGTTTCATTATAAGCACTTATAATGGTAAAATGAAACATTCTTGACCGTCGTTACATATTATTGGTATAGATATCTTAAATTAGATTTGAAACCTTATTCAATTATGACCTCTTGAAAATTAAATTGTTGTTAAAAGCAGAAAATAAAAATTTGCTCTAAACGTACACAGCTTTATTTATTTATTTATTTATTTACATATATAAAAAGGACTTCTTTAATGAGTCAAATTTAAGAAGTTTGGCCTTTGCATATAACAGGCTGCTCAGAAATTCCGAAGAATTCATAATTTTGGTGCTGCCATCTGTAGATCAGTTTATTCATAACATAATAAATAAATTTATATTTGAATGTTTTAACATTACTCTTAATTAAAGAAAAGGAACATTTTAAATTCTACATTAAAAATACTTCAAATAGAGGGCTAAAAAGTAATAGAAAATAGAGTAGTAGTAATTTACCTTTAACTACAGTGCTATAATTAAATTTGCGTTCATAAAAACTTAGAAAGAATTTTAATTTAATATTTTCAATAAGTAAAATTTGATAAACATTTGATTGTAAGAAAATTTACGTCTTTACTAAAATATCTTTAAATTCAGTATAATTATTATTATCATTAAAGCCAAAAAATAATAAAAAATTACTTTATTTACTAGATTTTTTAAAAGTTTAAGCTATTCTATAAAAAAAAATTTAAAAAAATAAAGGAAAAAAAAGCAAGTTTATCTATAACTCTAAAAGATATGTCCCTGAAACTAATGACTTCATTTTAATTTTTAACTATTTTAAGTGGAACTCTGCTCCTTGCAATTTTTGTCCCTAACTAATGGTACATTATGCTGCGATTTTTTCCTCTGGGGATCTTTCCTTCTAGTTTTTCTTCTTTTTTCTTCCCTTCATTAATATTTTTTACGTAATTTTTTTGTCTTTTATTAACATTTTGTTTTCATCCTTGATCTTGAAAACCTTTTTTAAATAATAATAATTTTAAATCAGGGATTTAATGTTTGTTCATTCATAAAAACATTTATATACCAAGTTTTTTTTTTATTTTTTTATAAGCTAATGTTTATTCCTTAACCGCTAAAAGAAAGCATTATTTTTTATTATCGCTAACCAACCTCTATTTACCATCATTGGAAAACACTTCAATAACATTATTTAATTTAAAAACCTTTTTATTTATGCATTTATTTATTTATTAATTTGAAGAAAAAAAATATTTCCCAAAAAAAGTCGTCCCTTGGCCACATTTTTTTTAAAAAAGAATGTGGTCAAGCTGAACAGAAATTTAGTGCTGCCATCTCTTGCTTAATTTATTTGTTATAAAAATATTTTTACTTATAATGAAATTAATTTATTTTTGAATGCATGATTTTTAAAAATTCTCCTTAATTAAAGATTCAAAAATTTCAAACTTTAAAATATTCCAAATACAGTATTCAAAAATAATTAAAAATATAATAGTAGTTATTTCTGCTTGACTTCTTAGTGCAACTGCTAAATTGGCGTTGATTAAATATTAGAAGAAATTATAATTCAATTTTCTCGATAAATTAAATTCTACGGATATAATAATCTTACAAGTATAACATTAAATTTTATATTATAATTTAACATTATTTCGACTTCTCTAAGTAAATTCCTCCTGATCCCTATGATGTTCCTATACCCCTGCTGTTATCGCTATTTTGTGATCTCATTTTATTTTTTTACATAAATTTTTATTTTTAATGTAAACTTTTATTTTTTATATATATTTTTATTTTTATTTACATATTTTTATTTCTTTTATATTTCATTATCATCATTGATTTTAAATAACTGATACTCACTTATAAGGGAATAATAATAACAATTTAAATAATAATTCGTTGAGTCCAAATATTAATTTAAATCTGTGAATCAATGCCTTCGTTGATGATAACGTTTGGACTTAACTTCTTTTAATGGTAAGGTTTATTCTTTACCTTCTAAGTAATCATTACGTTACGTTATTATTCCTGATCACTCTCGATTCCTGAGATTTTCCTTTTCGGACACCCTATCATATAAGTGACTCTCTCACTTGTGTTAGTGTTATAGTAAGCACTACAGTTAAATAATGTTGTTATTGTTGTTGTTTTCGTATGCCTGCTAAGGCAGAGGGGTGCGATTGTTCTTGTTTTCTAGGGGCGCCATCTATGGCCAAGAATTCGACTTCTGCCACACTATACGTCGCGCCCGTATATAGGGTGGACCCATTCATACATTCATTCATTCATCCACAGATCGTAATTTTGACCTGAATCAGAGAACGAACAATCTCCAATTCAGTCTCCCCAGAGGTATTGATTTGTTATGGGAACATGGAGGACTTTGCGACTCGGTCTTCGGCCGGCGGGGTTCGAATCCACGAACTCTCGGACATGGGCCCAGCGCTCTACCAAAAAGGCTATCCCGGGCCTGTCTTAATAAGTTTGTCGACCGTCGGGTTCTAGCCCACGAACCGGCCCTACAGTTAAATAATAATAATAATAAATAATAATGCCGTTAAATAATAATAATTAGTAATACCGCTATCTCTTTGAATCTCACGTTATGACCTCATTTTTAACTCAACTAATGCTTTCTCAACTTCTTTCCTCACTGGCGTGACAGCCCTAGGTGGGCCCTAATATTTCACAGAATTTCATACCTAGCCGTCCAGCTCTTGGCCAAAGATTTAATGCCTTTTTTCCCCAAGATCAAACTTATTAAGCAATTATTACCTTTTCTTTTGATAGATAGGGAACATAAGGTCCTGGGCCAAATAACCAAAACAAATATAAAAAGAAAGCCTCGTGATCTTGATGAAATTCGCTGGCGATGTTGGTGAAGTTTGCATAAAAAATCACATTTGGAATGAATGAATTTAAAGAATTTCTAATAGTGTATATTACACATCAAAGGAAAATCGTATAATTCGGTAAGGGAAAAGAAGGTCGGAACTTGATTCAATAAATTTTCAAAATCAACAATGTTAGGTATTTACGATTAACATTTTCATCTAACTCTAAATTGTAACAAATGCTTAGAATTTTATTGTTTTCGTTTTAAGTATTCAACTTTGAAGCTCACGTTTTTCGTTTAACCGTTTGATGCAGAATTTTCATTCAACATATTTTTCATACTTTTTTTCTTCATCATTTTTTTTGTATTTATTTGGACAAAATAAGAAAAAAATATCATATTTAACATTTTGATAATTTATAGTAATGAAATACCGAAATGAAAGAATAAAAATTGTACAGTGCACAAAATAAAAAACGGACCACTCTTATCGCCTTCAACGGACCACCTTTTGATCTAATGATTGTATTTTCACGTACTAGAACTCATTCTTAATTATTCGAAGGGGCTAACTTCAAATTTGCTAATTGATTAGTGCAGACCATATTTTAAGTTACGAAATCAGACAAAAAATAAAAACGTACTTTCTCTGAATAAACATACCTCTTTGCTTCTGACCCCCAAAATAAAGGGGGTAGCCGCAGTCTGAGAAATATGGTCCTAATAGTTTAGTCAGGAGAACTGTCCAAAGTTTAAACCCCTTAATTTTAACTAAAATTTTAGAGTATTTCAACTCATCTTGAGGTCTTTTTAAGCAAATTTAAACATTTTTGCACACATTTATCTAAATCGTTTATCCAAAAAAATTCCACAAGAAAAACTTTTAAAAAATATTCATTATTTTTTATTATTTTATTTAATATTAGTCGGAAAAATTTTGAATTTTAAGGTCTAAAACTTTTTCACCTTTTTAAAGAATAAAATTTTGCATCGTATACGTAAAATTCAAAATTTGGGAGAAGTCGGTAGAATACTTTGTCAGAATTCCAATTTTTAAAACTCAACGTTTTTGAAATTCGAATATTCGATTCCGATTTTATTAAACTTTTGTATTTTGCTCTGCAAAATTATGTTCTTTAAAATGATGTAAAACACTTTACACCCTTACAATTCAAAATTTTTATTAATATTAAATAATAAATTAAAAAATTATAAGTATTTATTAAAAGTTAACTTTTGCACAGAATTATTGCATAAATGAATTTCATAATTGTGTCCAAAATTTCTCCATTCGCTTAAGCATTTCTCGAAATATGGTAATATACGCAAAAAGTAAAATTAACATTAAGGGGACCAAACTTTGCATCGCTCTCTTGACCAAACTATTGGGACCATATTTCCCAGATTACAGTTACCCCCAATATATTAAAGATCAGAAATCCCTCTAAAATAAGGTATGTTTATTCGGAGAAGGAACCGTTTTCTGTCTGATTCCATAACTTTAAATATCGTCTGCACATTTCAGTTGAACCGTTAAGATTGAGTCCGAGAACGTGAAGATCCGATCATCAAATCAAAAGTTTGCAATGAAAAAATAAGTTATTGAAAAAGAACTGTCTAAGAACATTATCTTAATTGTGCCGAAATGAATGATTACCCGAATTTGAGAAATAACTAATTGTACTCGGGAAAAAAAAACTTTTAACTTGATACAGATTGTATGCAATAGAAGAATATGGAATTGAAGAAATAAATGAGAAATAATATTAATTGTTAAATGAAAAATAATATTAAATGTTATCAACGAAAAAAATTGGGAAAAAAATAATAATAGTAAGTTTGATTTACTGCACATGACCCACAACATAAAACCCATAAAATATGTTAAACTTACAAAATACAAAGTTAAAACTTTAAAAATACAAAAGAAACAAGAAAAAAAAATATCTTAAAAGAGAAAAAAATTTTTTTTACTAACACGTTCGCTGCCGGTCACGTGAGGATGTGATGATAGTTATTGCCTCACTGTAGATGAGGGTTTTTTCCAGAAACCGATTTACTTTTTACATCAAATATATTGAAAAGTTCTAATAAAACATAATTATGTGCGTCACACCGATTACTAAGTAATATGCAGGCCTTTCCTGATAGATTTTTTGACTGATTACTAAGTAATAAACATGCCTTTCTTTCCTTTTGACCACTTTGATTTCCTTTTGATAGGCGCTAGAGGTAAAATTATTTCGTAAATCTGGCAAACATCTGATCTTGCTAATCTATACCTGCCATAAATTTATTATATTGAATTACAGGTAGAGGTTTCGATATAATTTTACCTCTTTTGTTCGTTTTTTCCACCATATCATTTTTATATTAATTGGAAATGTAAGTGTCGTCCCTTTTATATTGTCACTTTGCAATCATCACACCATTAGCATACTTTGCTACAGTTTGCCCTTTCTTCAGGGTTTTTTTTAGGTTTACCTCTTTCGAAAATGTCTTCCTGTTCTTTCTGATTGCCCCAGTGCAATAAGTTTTTCTATCTGCAAGACATTTTGCCAGATCGTAGCCGTTTCAATAATTATCCATAAATACGCTATGTCCTACATCCAGCATTCCCTCAAGGAAATTCATAACGACTTTTTGTGCATGTCCTGTTCCACCTGAATCATCCAACATACCTGTGTACACCGAAGAGCCATTACATTATGACCACCCTGCTAATAACATGTAGGACCATCTTTAGCCCTCAAAACTGCTAGCACTCGCCGTGGCATTGATTCCCAAGCGGCTGATAGGTAGTCAGAGGTATATGGTACCAAGCGCTCACCAACTGGTCCTGCAATTCCCTCACATTGCGAGGGGGTAGCGTGGCAGCACGAATTTGGTTTTCCAAGTAGGACCACAAATGCTCTATTGGATTAAGGTCAGGTGAATTTGGGGGCCAAGACATGACTTGAAAGTCACTGGAATGTTCCTCGAACCAATCCATGACGATTCGACCCTTATGACATGGTGCATTATCCTGTTGGTAAACACCATCCCCCGCAGGAAAAACTGTTGCCATGAATGGGTGAATCTGGTCAGCAACTATGTTCAAGTGGCTTACAGACGTCAGGGATTGTTCTATGAGGATTATGGGTCCTAATGTGCCCCATGAAAACATTGTTCCTGGGCGAGAAACCATGAAAACCTGGGCGAGCCCGTTGTTATAGGTGGAGGATGGTCATAATATAATGGCTCTTCGGTGTATACCATAAATTTCAGATCCATACCATGAGGGGTTATCATCATGTACAATTTGATGCCATATTTGTGACGTTTATTTGGTATATACTGTTTGAATATAAATCGTTCACGCCACAATACCATTCATTCATCTAAACTAATCTCTCGCCCTGGATAGTATATTTCAGATACTCGCGTGTTGAACAAATTCACCATATTTCTTATTCTATACAGTCGATCCTTTGGAGGTTTTGTATTCTGCTCCGGGATTTTTGCGAAGTGCAATGCCCTCAGTAGCAACAAAAACCGATTCCTGCTCATATTTTCTGAGAATGCATGTAAACCAAACAGTGAATCTGTTTTCCAATAATCTTGTATACGGTTCATTCGTATAGTTCCCATACGTAAAATCAATCTCACAAATACCAAGAGTTCCTCTTTTGTGGTGTCCTTCCAGGCATTGATTCGAGAATGTTTCTTTTTTTTCATGGTGAAAAAGTACATTATGAGCATAATCATTAGTTTCAGCAACTTTTTCCTCCAAGATACAGTCGGTGAAGAAATGGCGAAAGAAATCTATAGGATTGTTACCTGAAACAGGTTGGAGCAAACACTCGGATTTTATGAAAAGAAATTTCTTCATTGATGTTGAATCGTTTTTCCAAATTACCTTTTCCACCATAGCTGAATCATTCTGCTGGCATGCAGCCTCTTGCACGATTCGTTCTTCATCGTCATCATCAAAATCCGAAATACCATGGACATTAGTGGGAGGAACAAATTCGTCGTCACTGTTATCACTAAAATCACTCGGGTACTCATCCGATAGTTCAACCGATATTTGCTATTAGTTAGAGCCTTTTTATTTTGAACTTTTCTTTTTTTTTTCGGGAGCGAAGGCCCTGCACAATCATCTATATAACTCATATCACAAGATTATTCTCTCAATAAAAAATGAAATATTAATTTCGAAACCACGATTATATATACGTAGTTTATAATCATCACTCCATGCTAATACCAGCAGAAATACCCTACATGCAATGCTAAATGAACAGGAGAATGAAAGATTTTCCCGCTCTAACCCGTGACTGGCTACTGGAACATCACCCCACACCACGCACTGGCGCGTGGCTGGCTCCATAGTGTTGACGTCATGTCACGCGCTGGTACGTGATCTGGAGTGATTATGTTATTTAAAAAAAATTTAACAGTTGAAATAAAATTTAAGAGCTGAAAAATTAAATAAAAAAAGATATAATTTCGTCGTCAGCTCACACCACTATATCAGCAAAAAAGAGTTCTTTCCTTATTAATATAGCCAAAGCTAAATATATCAATTCAACAGTATGAAGAAGGGAAATTGAAACGAAAACAAATCATATTAAGCGAAACTACCTACCAAATACTATTGCTAAATAAATATTTTTACTTCAAGTTCATTTATAAATTCTAGAACTACCTACCAAATACTATTGCTCACTAAGTATTTTTACTCCAAGTTTAACATTTATTGATTCTAGAACTAACTACCAAATATTATCGCTCACTAAGTATTTTTACTCCAAGTTTAGCATTTATTAATTCCAGAACTAACTACGAAATACTAATTTTTTACTCAATTGTGCTCCGAGTGCATATTTACTTCTATTTATCAGCGTAATTTCTAATAGTCTAATAATTTTTGGGCAACAAAATAAACATAAATAATAATTTGCTAAGTTACGGTTCTAACGTTTTTTTAATATAAAGAGATAAATATAACAAAAATTAAACAGGAATATCTAACTTTTTCAATAGCAGGAATACTATGAAATTATGCACAAAAAATAGGTCATTTATTTCGTTTAAGAGGAAGTTAGCAACATTTTTTAATTAAAAGATATACACGTATTTAATTTTAAAATGTCTTGTTTTCACAAAAGAACATACATTTTCAGTATAATTATTCTATCATATTGCTTGTATAGACTAAAAACATGTGTTAGGTCAGATTTGTTATTTTTGACACAATTACATTTTAGAATCTAACAGCATTATTTCTACTTGGCTATTTTATTCAATTAAGTAAAAAGGTAAAGGAAAAAAAGCTCGTATCTTTCAGTGATTAGCGATTAAAAAAAGAAACTAGTAAAAAATGTTTATTCAACTGAATTTGAATAGAAATAAACATACATCTGACATGCGTCATGAAAATCATTCTGCTTTGGGGAACACAAAAAGGTTGTTGTATTTGGCTATTTATCGCCAAAATTATTTGTTTTTCAAAGGAAAAAATAAAATCGTTCGACAAATATTTTACAAATGAAGACGACATTGTTTCCAAATATAAGTTATTATTTTAAGACTAAAAATAAATATTTAAAAATAAATTATCACTTTTGTTGTGTTCACCTACTATGAAAAGATCTTACTATACTCTAATTAAAAAAAACATCACTGTTAGTTTAAATATTTAATTTTAATCCCAAAACAATGTCAGTAAAAAATGATAATATTAATTTTTGATTGTTATTTACTCCTTGAGAGTTTACCTTCGTGTGAATACAGGTTCCATAATTCTGAGACACTAGTATCGTTCTATTCTTCTTATTTTTTTACTAGCTCTTCTTATTTTTTCGCCGTTTTTTATTATTCTTTTTTAATTTTATATTCCGGAAGAAATTTCGACATAATGTTTTAAAATCATTCGTTTCGTTCTGTCAGAATCTTTTTTTTTTTTTTTTTTNTTTTTTTTTTTTTTTAAGTTAGTATTCAGATAATTATAATGAAATGTCATGTTGAGAAAAATGAAAGAACCTTTTTACTTTCAATTAAGGTTTCAAGGTTAAAAGCTGCTCGTGACATTTATGCTGTGAGTGGGGAGGGTTGTATAATTGAAAGAGACACTCCTGAATGGAGAGACTGAAACCTAATAGACACCTATATTGCCCAAAAGCAGTCAAAATGACTGCATTGTGAAAGAATAACTAATGTGTAAAGAAATTTGTGTAAAATTAATTTTTAATATTTTTAATATTATTGACAGCCATAAAACAAGTTATTAGTAAATATTAACAATAAAAAAAATTTTATGTTGTACAAAAAGTCACTAAATTCTGAGAAATTGTGTCATTATATACATCATTGTTTTTCCAATTGAGATTAAAAAGCAATCAAAATGACTTCCTTGGGCAATCTAGAGTTAAACCCTCACTGCGTAAACTTTAAAAAAAAAATGAAAAGGCTTACTAATTTGCATCTACAAAATAAAGTTGTATAGTCTGTTGCTTATCTAGTATAAGTACTTAGTATATCTATTATAAGTCACTTTTTGGTACAACTAATATTAAATAAAAAAAATTCTGACACCTTAAAATTTAGATTTTTAGCTGCTAAATAACTTAATTGTTAACCCTTGTAGATCATCACAATTACAAAGATAAAAACATGCCTGTGAATTTTGCTTGGGGGTCGTTATTAAGTAATAAGTCCATTTATAGTTTTCAATACGAAACCCATTTGCTTCATAATTTAAGAAGAGGGCCATGATAGCATGGCTGGTACGGTGTTGGGCTCTTGACCGAGTGGTCGTGAGTTCAGTCCCCGTGTACTAAATGGTGACTGGTGCACACTAAATCTGTCGGGGTCGCAAAGTCCTCCATTTCCCTTTAACAAATAGATAAATGTGGGGGTACTAGATCGGAGATTGATCGTGCTCTGGTTCAGGTCAAAAATACGATCAATGGATGGATGGTGAGTGAATGTGTCTTCCTTGTAAGACGAGATATATGTTGTCTTCGGATCATTTTATTTCATTTTATAACCGTCGTTGAACAGCCGACCCAATTTTTGGGTTTACGACTATTAATCTTCAACTCCGTAGCCTTGTAATTCTGAACCCAATCCAAAAGACAAGGGAACTCCTGGGTCAAGTATTGGAAGAAATTTGCTTTCGTGAAGGACTTTTTGATGAAACTAACCCGTATTTGCGTTACATGGAGAGGAAGACCACAAGAACCTCCCACGGCAAGCCTGTAACCCATGATCTGTCTACCACTGAGGATATTTTACGTCAGCACTGTGGTCGGTGCAAGCCGGATACGGAATTCGTATCGACTGGGATTCGAATCCGGTTCGACGCATTGGAAGGCGAGCGCTCTATCCCCTGAGCCATCGCGGCTCTCTTCGAATCATTGGGATATTTCCCAGATCATCGTCAATAGCCCATTGTGCAGCTTTAGTGTGACGTTTAGCTGCTTTAGTACGAAAGCCTTAGTACCGCGGTATCATAATTAAAGTAGAAAAAAGTCAATATCCTTCGAAAGCTCAAACATGGCACACATTTTCAAGACACATGTGTGTCCCCTAACGCTGTGTGTAGCATGATGGTTGGTGGTTCGACCCCTGCCGTATCCCTGAAAGTATATTGGCGATAGCTTTCCCTAATTTATTCTATCTGCTCTTCAAATTAGCAAGGTCATATAAATCGTTTTTATTCAAGTCCGCATAAGTATGTGTATTGAACAAATCGTCGCTTTGAAACTAAACCGTGGTAACTCAAAAAAGCAAGTTTTTCAGGGGAGCGATTTCTAACTTTTCAAGAAGGTGCATCGCGTTAATGTGATAACGATTTATCTGTTCTCTAAATTAATTTTATGGAACTTATGAAGATAACGCCGTGTTTCTCTAAAAGGGTAATTCTTTTTACACAAAATGACCTAAATATCTCATTTTTTCGATTTTTTTTAGTTACTACGGATTAGTTTCAAAGCGACGAAATGTCCTTCCGCTATAGTTTCGGGGGATTATTTGTTTCAATGAGTCTGAAATTTCAACTTGTAAGTATAGTTATGCAATAAATATAGTTATGCAATATTTTTACCTTATACTTCATGATCCAAAGTATTTCGCACTGCATTTCTCTACATTCCAATCATAGCACACCATTGCTATATTTAAACTCTGGATCTATGGTCTTTATCAGGATTAAACCCACAATCCCCGTACCTTCACATAACTATGTTTCATTGTTATATATGTATTATCTGGATCTTCGGTCACTACAAAGACTGAACCCACAATCTCCATAAACCAAACCGTTACATAATTATACCCTATTGCTATTCATTCGCAAGCAGGTCGTCGGGCTACCAAACCGGGGGAGCCTTCACCTTTGCCGAGGATCAAAATTGTGACAGCATGTCTGTTCAAGGATGTTTTGCAGGACGTCAACTATAGCCCATTGTGCAGCTTTAGTGCGACGTAAATAAAGCGCTGCTATAGTTACATGCTGAATCTTTGGTCCCAATCAGGAATGAAAATCCACAATCTCTGTTCTCTAACTATCAAGTAACTATGCTCCTCTTTTATTTATATGTTAAATATATCTCAGAATCGTTGAATACTCTGTTTGAATCCGTAATCTCCGTATTCCAGCCATCGTATAACCAGGTCCGTTTATATGTAATAATCATAGGTTCGAACATAGAAACCGAAAGACTAAAAGATTTCACATACAGATACGTCGTTGTTGTAGTTCATTTACGTCGCACTAGAGCTGCACAATGGGCTATTGGCGACGGTCTGGGAAGCATCCCTGAGGATGATCCGAAGACATGCCATCACAATTTTAATCCTCTGCAGAGGGGATAGCGCCCCCGCTTCGGTAGCCCAACGACCTTCACGCGAAGACGAGCGTTTTACGATAGAACAGTTTAACGAAGACCAATACCGCACACACACGATCCCTACACAGGCTGATCGAAGTGGTCACCCAACCGCACACTGACCGCAGCCAGTGATGCTTGACTTCGGTGATCTGTTGGGGACCATGTCTTAAAGATCAGTCCACTGCGGGACCACATACAGATACATAAAACATACAGACATAAAAGATCTCACAGTCTCAGGTTCGCTTCCCGCACAAACTACTGATACGTAAATGCTACTTTAGGTAAGCTGAACAAGCGGTACTATATACTGTAACTCTAACACAAAAATAATAATAATTCAGTGGCGTGCCTCAAAAACGTTAGCCCTCCACATGGCTACCTGAAGAAAGCAAATACCTGATGGATCGAAATGCACTCTAATTGGGAGAATATGGTTCTGAGAGTTGTTAAATTCAGGAGATAGAAAGTTATTATATTTAGGATAATAGTAAGATAGTTATTATACTTAGAAGGTCCCGCAGTGGACTGATCGTTAAGACGCGGTTCCCAGCAGATCACCGAAGTCAAGCATCACTGGCTGCGGTCAGTGTGCGGGTGGGTGACCACTTCGATCAGCCTGCGTAGGGACCGAGGGTGTGCGGTATTGGTCCTCGTTAAACTGTTCTACCGTAAAGTGCTCGACTTCGCGCGCAGGTCGTCGGGCTACCGAAGCGGGGGAGCCATCCCCTCCGCAGAGGATGAGAATTGTGATGGAATGTCTTCGGATCATCCTCAGGGATGTTTCCCAGACCGTCGCCAATAGCCCATTGTGTAGCTCTAGTGCGACGTAAATGAACAACAACAACAACTTAGAAGAGAGCCCGCGATGACTCAAGGGACAGCCTTTAATCGCGTTAGCGTTGAATAGCTTTTAATCGTTGGCTGGTTGATCCGATTTATGAAATAGAATCGCCTTGCCATCGGGTTAACCGTAGAAGTAATTCATGGTTTTACTCTCCGTATCACGCAAATGCGGGTTAGTTCCCTAAAAAATTCCTCCACGAATTCTAGATTGTCCCATTGCCTGATTCAGGAGTTCCCTTGTCTTCTGGATTGGGTTTAAAATTACAAGGGAAAAAGGTGAACAGTCATAAACTCGGAATTGGGTCGGCTATTCAACGCCTCTTAAAAAATATTTATGAGAGTGGTTGTAAGTTTGAGCCCCTTAATAAGAATTTCTGTATTTTTTTTTCACATGCATATACAGGCTTGTATTCTCGTTACAAAGTCAGCTTAAATGCTCTTTTCAAGTTGAAGAAGAGATAGCACAAATTAGGGTCCCGCGGAGGAGTGGTCATTAAGACACGGTTCCCAGTAGAACACCGAAGTCAAGCATCCTTGGCTGCGGTCAGTGTGTCGGTGGGTGACCACTTGGGTCAGTCTACGAAGGGACCGATGGTGTGAGGTATTGGTTCTCGTTAAACTGTTCTACCGTAAAATGGTCGACTTCACGTGCAGGTCGTCGGGCTACCGAAGCGAGGGAGCCATCCCCTCTGCAGAGGATCAAAATTGTGATAGCATGTCTTCGGATCATCCTCAGGGATGTTTCCCAGACCGTCGCCAATAGCCCATTGTGCAGCTCTAGTGCGACGTAAATTAACAACAA
>NC_092212.1:46138976-46169341 GCF_043381705.1 Parasteatoda tepidariorum | reverse complement strand
CCCGCTCCCAAAAATGGGCGGTATTTATACAAAAGGCCAGAAGTGGAAGTTAAACTTCCTAAAAAGCAAAAGAATCTAGCTTAAGGAGCGAACTGAAGTGAGTTGACTAACCCCTTAAATTTAAGCATAATTAAACACTAACGGCGACCGTACAGTAACTAAAAACATGTGTTGACATCAAAGGCCGCCGAGGGTCAAAGGCGTGAAGGTCGGCAGACAGTGAGGCGTCACAGTAGAGGGTTCAGGGGTGTCGGCCTAATTTCTAGGTCACAATCCCAACAGAAAAATTAAGATTTGGTGACTCAATGTCACAAGTGCGACGTAAATAAAGCATTGCTATAGTTACATGCTGAATCTTTGGTCACAATCAGGATTGAAAATCCACAATCTCTGTTCTCTAACTATCAAGTAACTATGCTCATCTTTTACTTATATGCTAAATATATCTCAGGATCGTTGAACACTCTCATGTTTAAATCCGTAATCTCCGTATTCCAGCCATCGTATAATCAGGCCCGTTTATATGTAAAATTCATGGGTTCGAACATAGGAACCGGAAGAGTAAAAGATTTCACCTACAGAAACACTGTTGTTGTTGTAGTCCATTTACGTCGCACTAGAGTTGCACAATGGGCTATTGGCGACGGGCTGGGGAAGCATCCCTGAGGATGATCCGAAGACATGCTATCACAATTTTGATCCTCTGCAGAGGGGATGGCACCCCCGCTTCGGTAGCCCGACGACTTGCACGCGAAGTCGAGCACTTTACGGTAGAACAGTTTAACGAGGACCAATACCGTACACCCTCGGTCCCTACACAGACTGATCCAAGTGGTCACCCATTCACACACTGACCGTAACCAGTGATGCTTGACTTCGGTGATCTGCTGGGAACCGAGTCTTAACGATCAGTCCACTGCGGGACCACATACAGATACATAAAACATACAGACATAAAAGATCTCAGTCTCAGGTTCGCTTCCCGCACAAACTACGGATACGTAAATGCTACTTTAGGTAAGCTGAACAAACGGTATTATAAACTGTAACTATAACACAAAAATAATAATAATTCAGTTGAGTCCCTCAAAAACGTCTGCCCTCCACATGGCTACCTGAAGAAAGTAAATACCTGATGGATCGAAATGTACACTAATCGGGTTCTGAGAGTTATTAAATTTAGGAGATAGAGAGTTATTATATTTAGGATAATAGTTAGAGAGATATTATATTTAGAAGAGAGCCGCGATGGCTCAAGGGACAGCCTTTAATCGCGTTAGCGTTTAATAGCTTTTAATCGCTGGCTGGTTGATCCGATTTATGAAATAGAATCGCCTTGCCATCGGGTTAACCGTTGGAGGAATTCCTTGTTTTACTCTCCGTATCACGCAAATGTGGATTAGTTCCCTAAAAAATCCTCCACGAGTTCTAGATTGTCCTATTGCCTGATACAAGAGTTCCCATGTCCTTTGAGTTCGGTTTAAAATTACAAGGAAAAAACGTGAACTGCCGTAAGTTCAGAATTGGGTCGGCTATTCAACGCCTCTTAAAAAAAAAATATTTATGAGAGTGGTCGTAAGTTTGAGATCAGTTTACGAAGGATCAGTTACGAAGGATCAGTTTTGAGATCAGTTACCACTTGGATCAGTTTACGAAGGGACCGAGGGTGTGCGGTGTTGGTTCTCGTTAAACTGTTCTACCGTAAAGTGGTCGACTTCACGTGCAGGTCGTCGGGCTACCGAAGCGGGGGCGCCATCCCCTCTGCAGAGAATCAAAATTGTGATAGCATGTCTTCGGATCATCCTCAGGGATGTATCCCAGACCGTCGCCAATAGCCCATTGTGCGACTCTAGTGCGACGTAAGTGAACTACCACAACAACAACGTATCTGTATGTGAAATCTTTTAGTCTTTCGGTTTCTATGTTCAAACCCATGATTTTTACATGCAAACGGGCCAGGTTATACGACGGCTGGAATACGGAGATTACGGATTCAAACATGAGAGTGTTCAACGATTCTGAGATATATTTAGCATACAAATAAAAGATGAGCATAGTTACTTGATAGTTAGAGAACAGAGATTGTGGATTTTCAATCCTGATTGTGACCAAAGATTCAGCATGTAACTATAGCAGTGCTTTATTTACGTCGCACTAGAGCTGCACAATGGGCTATAGTTGACGGTCTGCAAAACATTCTTGAACAGACATGCTATCACAATTTTGATCCTCGGCATAGGGGAAGGCTCCCCCGGTTTGGTAGGCCGACTACCTGCTTGCGAATAAATAGCAATAGGGTATAGTTACGTAACGGTTAGTTTATGGAGATTGTGGGTTCTGTCAGTGTGCCGGTGGGTGACCACTTGGATCAGTCTACGAAGAGACCGTGGTTGTGCGGTATCTGTCCTCTTTAAACTGTTCTACCGTAAAGTACTCGAGTTCGTGAGTAGGTCGTCGGGCTACCGAAGCGGGGCTGCCATCCCTTCTGCATTGGATCAAAACGGTGATGGTATATCTTCGGATCATCCTCAGGGATATTTCCCAGGCCGTCGCCAATAGCCCATTGTGTAGCTCTAGTGAAACGTAAATAAACTACAACAACAAGCACAAATTAGGAAAAGACATTACTGAGATACATTCAGTGATACGGCCGAATTCAATCCCTCTACGTTATATAGAACATTTGGTGAATAGGAAAGACCAATAGGCTAGGAGTTCTCATGCTGAATTTACTTTTTGAATATTTCGCAATATTTTAATACCTTTAAAGCTAAAAATAAAGTTTTCAGAATTATAAAAGTTGTTATTCAGAGATAATTTTAATTTTTAAAAATATTAATAATTATTTGTTTGTTTTTTTAATATTTAATTTTATAAAGATCCATGATAATTTAGTGTTCAAAATTCTTGTACCATATTAAATTACTAAAATATCAATTACAAAATACAAAATTTGAATGAAATTGGATGAACAGTTTCTGTGCACTAAAACGTCAAACGTAAACTTTATATTTTTTATTTAATAGCAAGCAAAATCACTCAAAAATTATGCGACCGATTCCAAAAAAACTTGGATTTTGTCATTTACAATTACGCTGCATAAAATATTAAAACTTGCATACTTCACAATTCAAAAAAATTTTAATGCTGTTAAATTAACTAATAAATAATAAACAAACACTAAAAATTATTTTAAAGCGTAAAATTAGAAATTTAGGATAGGAGGAAAATGTCTTAGTCATCAGATTTAAAGTACTCTTCGAAAACTGAGTTTTTTTCTAATCATTTAATAGTTTAATAGTTTTAAAAGACGAAAATACATAATGCTTTAAACTTAATTCTTTTTTTTTACTCCTTTAATCCCGTAAAACATTAACTATTTTTCCACTAGATTTTAAATAAATTAAATAAAAAGAATATTCAATATATTTTCTTCGATTTTCAAATTGAATTTTTTTTTTTACTTTTTTTTTCGAAGAAAACGTTCTCTTTACCATACAATATTTAAATAATTAAAAATCCAAAATTAAATAAAAAAAAACATTCAATGTATTTGCTTTAACTATCAAAATAAATTTTATTTTACTTCTTTTTCTACCCAAACATTCTCTTTTCCATATAATATCGAAATAACTAAAAATGAGAAGAAAAGTTCTCTTTCTGGCATGAAAAATCCTCTTTTGATAACAATTTGGCGACATTTTTCTCATTTGATTGCAACCCTAAACAAGAGGCGCTTCTTTAAAAATGGGTGAGAGAGAAAAACCGAAACCTTCTAATGTTTTTGACCTGGCAGTATCTCTATTCATCTGTATCAGCAGTTACTAGGTCAAAGCATGTAAATAACTCTTAAGTCAGACACTTGCTCGTTTTTAGCCATTTCATCGAATACCGCTTAATAGAAAAAGAATTTTAATCAAAAGCGTTTAATTTTTACAAAATGCCTAAAAGAATTTGTATTGTTGGCGGAGGGGCCAGCGGTTTATCAGCAATTAAAGCATGTTTGGAACAAAATTTAGAGCCTGTTTGTTACGAATGGACTAAAAATATCGGCGGATTATGGCGTTATAGAGAGGAAGATGTCCATGGATTGGGATCTGTGATGAGATCTACAATCATCAACAGTAGCAAGGAAGTGAGTGCTTTTAGTGACTTTCCACCGCCAAAAGAATATCCAAACTACATGCACAATTCCAAAATGATTCGGTACATTGAAATGTACGCCAAGAAGTTTGGGCTTGTACAGTACATTCAATTCGAACACGAGGTAAAATCAATTGAGCAAACCGCGGATTACGACGATACTGGACGATGGACTGTTACTGCTCAAAAAGTTGGATCTGCTGAACCATTCCAGGAGGTATTCGATGGAGTTATGGTGTGTGCTGGACACCACGTTTTTCCAATAATTCCGAAATTCCCGGGTCAGGAAGAATTCCAAGGAAATATTATTCATACACATTCTTACAAGAAACCTAATGGATACGACGATAAAAAAGTTCTGGTTGTTGGAGTGGGAAACTCCGGCGGTGATGTGGCGGTTGAATTAAGCAATATTGCTTCACAGGTGAGCTATGTTACTAATTTTGAATGTCTTTTTTTATTTTTTTTCAATAATGCAAATCTTTCGCTGTTTTTTCCTCACCATACAACTCAAACGCTGGTTAGTTCAACCAAAAATTCTTCCCTGAAGGAGTTTTTCCTAATGCTTAATCTAGAAGTTCCCTTGTCTTCTGGACTAATTTCAATTTTACAAAGCTATGAAGTTGGAACATTGATATTCACAAACTAAAAATTGGGTCAGCTGTTTAATATAATTATAAAATGAATTAGTACATAAGGTACGTTTGCTCGCAGTCATTTTAAACCGTGGGAGACTGTTTTTTTCTCGCAATGTTACACAAATGCGGTTTAGTTACATCCAGAATCCCTCCCCCCCCCCCCCCTAAAAACCGACGTTTATATCAGGAGTTCCTTAGTCTTCTGAGTAAGCTTAAAAATTATACTAGACTACGGAATTAAACAGCATAGCCGCAAATCAACACCGGCAGTAAAACAAAAATAAAATTTTTATATACTAATAGTTTAGATTTATTTGACTTAAGAAAAAGATTAATATGCAAATGATTTGTTTTAAAATGTAATAAGATATCTAATATATTTTATTACGAATTCATAAGATTTTTTTTTCAATTAAAATTCAATTTTTCTCTTCAGATTTCCGCTAAACGAAAACTTTGCAAATATAGTTTAGTATATTTTTTTTAAAAATTTAGCGTGTTTCATGTAAACCTAAGATATATAATTGAATAAGCTCATCTTAGTCTTTCTTTTCGTAAGAACTACGTTGAAAAGACTGAAAAAATCAGTCTCAGAACTTTTTTATTTTTTTAACTCTTTATATGAACCAAAATGTACTAAATTTTAACATAGTACTATTAATTAGTTATGTGTACCAAATGTTTAAATTTATGTTTTAAATTCAAAGGTTCCTGAAAAAAGATCTTTTGTGTAACTAATATAACAAAACATTTTCACGATTATTCGTAGGCGGTAAAGGAAAATAAAGGTAAATTTAAAACATCCAAATACCAACAGATACATTGCATTAAACTAGTGCTACAAATTATCGCACAATTATAATTAAGTTTAAGAAAAAAATTTGCAATATTTTTTACGTGCTATCAATCGAAATCTTAAAGCAGAGCCTTTATAACCTACTTTAAAAAAACTAAATTACTAAAACATGGACAACTAAAACCATAAGTTAAAACTAAAATGAAGGTGGCTTCATAAAAAATCTCTTAATTCTCTTAGAAAATATTTATTCAGTTGAACTATTTCACCTATTCTTTAATTTACATAAACCTCATATAAGCCTTATTCCAGACGTTAATACCTCTGGAATAAGATAAATTATGCCTGAAAATTTGATGAAATGTCTCACAGGATTTAGAAGGCTGAATAAACTAAATCAAAACGCAAGATTGCAATATCCATTTATCATAGAACAAATATCTTACGAAATTTATAAAGTTACTTTTTGCAATTTATATTATAATGTGCAATTTATATTATTGGAAAAAAAATTTAAAATGGTTTAATATTTTAAAATTTTCGCATTGAATCTTGCAGTAAGCCACAAATATGCGCTGTTTGTATTATAAATTTTTATTTTATTAGCAAAGTTCGATAGTTCGAACACATAAAATCTGAGTTTTTAAAAAAAATTCATAAATTTCCATCACTTGTATAGCGAAATTCTGTTATGCGTTATAGCGTAAAAAAAACAATTAATTTAACAGCCAATTTAATCTATAATAATAAAATTAATTTGCGTATCTCGCTGATAACTCCTAAATCGTTTATACTATCGTCTTGAAAATTGAATCGCGGTTGCAATTTTAGTCCTACATTCTAAAAGTAGTTTAAAAAATTTCAATTATATCGTTCGAAAATGGAGTTTTCTCATTAATTGTCACCATTGTTTCAAATTTAAATTATTTACAGGTAAGCATATATTCATGCTTGTACTCTTAATTACATGAGTCCGCCTTATAAGCCTTTGTCAAGTAGAAAGAAAAAGTCAAATTCAGAGAAGACAGGGCGAAGACACATCCAGTATTAAAGGGGGATTCGACCCAGCTACCTATATGCTGCAGAGCGTTCGACGGGTGACAAATTCTACCCTGAAGGCCACTTTTAAAATAATTTATAAACTACCATATCGGTTGTTTCAAAGATAACATCCTTGATCAACATGTTATGATCAACAACCTAACAAACTATGTTTTAGTTTATAGCTCTATTTGATCAAAAAGATTATTGCACGTACTTTTAACATTAAATTTTTTATTCGCATATCAGAAAAATTAATTGATCAATTTGAGCGTTGTAGCATCAGCGGACTACATCGCCATAATATCTATATATATATTTCTCTTACACGGCGACAGAAAAAAAGCCTCATTTCAACTCCCCGAATGACAGCGCTAGAAAATCGACCAATGATTGCCGGTAAAAATGTCACATGCCAAATCTAGCTGAAGTGGCTCAACATATAGCGCTTTTAAGAATGGAAACTGAAAAAACCAGAGAGAACATCAGCTGCGGCAATCTCATAATATTAAGTTATGCAGAAGTGAGTAGTCTTTGTCGATAGATCTCTATTTTAGTATTTTGTTCACGAATTTATTCTCTATTTTAGTATTTTATTCACGAAGCGCTTTTCTTCACGAATTTAAATATTACGAATTTATTTGACGATTTTTGATTTATATCACGAATTATACTATAGCACATTTCTAATAGGTTTAACGAATTACACGTCAATTATTTGAATTCAAATTTATTTTATTGACTTAGTATTTACAAAAGATGTAAATTTTTTTTAAAAAAAAAGTTGTTATGTGGATTTGAATGATTGTTTTGAATTCTTAGAATTTTGTGTATTTGCAATGTACCTAAATTAGTAGCGAGCAAAGCGAGCTTGGTTTGCGAAGCAAACCATAGAAGATTGCGTTGCAATTTTCGGGGGTTGGCGAGCGTTAGCGAGCAGGGGACGCAACCCACTAGTTTTTAACGATTCTGTTTATTTCACATTCTTCACTGATTAGTTATATTTACAAGCTAGGTGATGAACGATTCCGTTACAGAGTTAGTATTTCTAAAGTTATTTGAAGCCACATGTTTATTTGTTTAATTATGCGTTTAAAACTTCTTTTTATAAAACTTAACAGCTTAAAAATTTGCGAAAATTTTAATGAAATATAATAATTTCAGCGATTTTTAACTTTTCTACGGAACTGCACAAAAAAATAAGGCGTGTAACTTACAAAAATCGAGTTTATAGGTCGCTGCTAAATTTTTCAGGTATGTATTTTTCAGGTATTTTAAATTAAGTTTATCTTGAAATGTGTTACAAGAATTTCTTAACATTTTTAGCACTTAGAATGCCACGCTAATTATACCTGGTGCCAGTCTGGATAAAATGGTTTTTGTCAGTAATGCGTTGCATTAATTTCTTACCATTTTCCCATTTCAAAATGTTCAAACATTTCAAGTCCCGCAGTGGACTGATCGTTAAGACACGGTTCCCAGCAGATCACCGAAGTCAAGCATCACTGGCTGCGGTCAGTGTGCGGGTGGGNGAAAAAATTTCTCACATTCTTTCAACCAGGGTCCGCTTTTATGAATTTGTGCAAATAGGGTCCGGTTATTGCAAAAACCTTCAAGGAGTTTTTAAATTTTAAATAGATACAAGATTATGCTCGGCACTGTAAAATTACATTAAAAAAATTAAATTTTCAAAAATAAGCAGCAATTGCTGTTTCTAAATTAGAGATGCAACATATAAATATTTGGTATTTAGCCTATACTGCTGAACGCAGAATATTCATTTCGGACGAATAATGGAAGAATCGTCTGCCGAACTAAAAACTTAATTCGTTTACATCCATCTTTCTTGTTTTCTGCCCTGGGAAGGGTTTATTTGATTAACAAAACAATAATGAAGGCAAACAAATTTGTGACGGGTCCGATTAAAAGAAAAATCGTTTTGTGAAGGGTCCGTTTTCATGAAAAGATATTTTGTGAAGGGTCCGTTAGCGGACCCAAATTTCTTCTAAACAGACCCCTGCAAGGGAATTCCTGGATCAAGTATTGGGAGAAATTTACCTTTGCTGAGGACTTTTTGATGGAACTTACCCGCATTTGCATTACATGGAGAGGAAGACCACGAGAACCTCCCATGGTTAGCTTGACGGCAAGGGGACTCTAACCCATGATCCGTCTACGACTGAGGATATTTCACGTGAGCATTATGATCGGTGCAAGCCGGATGCGGAATTCGTAACAACCAGCCATCGTTGAGATTCGAACCCGATTCACCGTAGAAAAGTTTTACATTTTTCTTCATACTTTTCTTCTTAGGATTCATTAAGACTTTGACTCACAATGGGCTTTGGCCGAAATGATTTGCTTTTTTTTTAGATGCCACCTATTTCCGATTTTTATATAGTTTTTTCTATGGGGAAACATAAAAACAATTGAATGCCTTAGTGCGCTTCTCAATTTTTTTTTCCATCTGTGGAACACTAAATTATCTACCTTATTTTGGCGGAACACCGATATTTAACGAATAAATTTTGTTAGCAATTGTGACCTTATAAATTAACAAAAGATTATTAATTATTTGAATATGTAACGATCTAAATTTTATTTTGACAATATGTGGCGAATGAATGAAAAAGGAATTTTTTTTTCATGTAGTTTCTTAATATGCAGACCAGGTGGCCGAGTGGTTAGCGTGCCTGCATGCGGAGCCGATGGTTGCGGGTTCGAATCGCGCTCAGGGCATGGATGTTTCTTTCTCTCTCTGTGTTCTATGTCCTTTCTCCTTTGTGTGAATGTGACCCGCCCTATAAACGGGTTTGTGGTTGTGTGACATGGGTGACGCTGCTCCACAGCCGTGGCTTCGCCACAGGTGCCCACTGGGTAACGAGAAGAGAGTAGCAGTTCTGGCACTTCTGGCCAATGAGACAATACATCTCAAGTGCCCACCATTAATAAAAAAAAATTTTTTTTTAATTGTCTAAAAAATTTGGATCTTATCTTCGACAATAGAATTCCAAATTCTGAAACAGCATCTATATAGTTTTTTAATTTGATTTTAGTATGTGTATAAACTGAAAATGAATCAGCTGAAATATGGTTTCCTAAAAATTAAAATAAACCATAAGAATGATTATCAGAGGAACATACTGCTTCATTGTCTAATTTGGTAACTTTTAGATTTGAAATACTGATGCAATTTTTCATAACTGCATATCAATTTCATAATTCATTAATTATACCGTTGTTAGAAAAGACTTTGTTTTGAATTTTCGTTGTTAACAAGCATTTTAATTAACTTCATAATAAAGGAGACATTAATGAACAATTAATTCGATACGATTTTCAAAACATGTAATTAATTTTTTGACTCGTTAAAAAAATCCTAACTCTGGGAACCCATGTGTAGATCTAAAGTTATTCAGAATGTTCCTTTTTTGTGCTATATATTGACGTTTGACGCAGTGTAGAGTTCTGCGTAGTGTGCAATGTTTTCATAACTCTACAGTGAATTCCATAAATTACTTTTTATTTTAAATATTAAGAAAGCTGTTCACTGAAGGAAAAACAAAGTATTTTTTTAATTTCCTAGTTACCTTTAAGCTTCTGAAGATTTTGATATTTATAATTTCTTTTAAAATCTATAAATTACCTCATGTCAAAAATTATAAACTGTTACAAGAGGTCCCTGAAATCGACAAATAAGGCCCAAAAAAATGCTTCCAAAACCAAAAACGTTTTAGTTTGTAAAAATTATATTACTCCTGAACTTGAATTCGTAATAACTAGAGGCTTGATATCTTGAGATCCTGTCTTTTAAATCATCCTGTGCCTGTGATATCAAAGTATTAGAGAGTTTTCTGATGATCGATGGTAAACAATAAGCTTATAGCGACTATTTTAAGGATCGTCAGTGAGAAACTTCAACGTCGGTGAACAAGTTATCCTGATTAAAGCAACAAAATATATGCTAAACAGACTGGTCTCTTCTAAATTATAAAACTGTCACCGCATTCTTACTAAGTGAAATTACCCGATGGAATTGTGGGACAAATCCACGTGAACGAAATTTGTAAGCAAAATTCCTTTCTGTGTGCATAATTTTTAAAGATCAACAGTTCAGATCTATTTCATACCCAAATTAACTAGTGGTGACTACTTGAATTTGAATGAAAGTGATTTAGATTACTACCAAGGTGAAACCAGAAAAGAACAGTTAAGAGATTTATTGTAGACACCAAAAGCTTGTCAGTGGTAAATTTAAGACTGCCTCTATCAGATGCAGAAAGAAAAAACCCATTTGTTTACGTATTCTGGAATCTCTGAAAAGATAAAGTTTAAGTTTCATATCGTTTCATTTCAGTCATCACTATGCGATCCTCATAGTAGGGGAGAGTGGCTCACCTTGGGACACTTTTTTTTTTCTCTTCCTTTTCTTATTTTTTTATTTTGATTACTGTCAAAATTTTACCTGGTGCTCGTGTAACATTTGAAAACATTTTTAACTACGTTTTGCTTTCGTATATGTCATAGAAAATTTTTCAAAAAAAGCTTAGTTATCTTGTTATTTGTCCCAAGGTGTACCTCCTAGTGGGAGCACCTTGGGACGCATAAACAGATGTGAAAAGTTAAGTAAAAAATTTCTGAAAATAGTATTACTAAATAAATTTACATTTTCTAATTTTGTTAGTAAAACTTTATTTTATTAGCTTCAAGTTCTGGTATGCAAATCCAATTGTTCAGAATCAAATACCAAACCTAAAGAACGTTCAAAGCTTTGATCTGCTTAAGTTTTAACAAAATGTCATTTGAATCTATGTATGATTTTGTCTTTATCGGGATAAATGAATATTTAAGATTGATTCACTGTTCTCAAATCTGATAACTTACTCATCTCCATTTCTTTCAACGATGCTACTTACAAAAGCAACAATAGATCTTTTACCAGCAAATTTGATATGAGCAAAAACTCCATGTAATCTTGTTTCACTGCATTTTTGTAGATGAACTTTTTTCTTTTAGTTAAATGTTTTGTTGTCACTTTCACTGTTCATTTCCTCTAAGCTGCAAGTAACAATAATCACTGTTATCATTGCATAACTCACTAATTACTGGCTTTCCTCCGAATGTATTTCCCAATAATTCTGAGAACATTAAATCCTCATTAACTATTACTGCTAACCAATTATAGCTATACCAAAAATAAAAATGTCCCAAGGTGAGCCACTCTCCCCTACGCAATATCTACTTGAATATTAAGTTAAAAAAAAGTTATATGCATCATTTGTGCCATATACAGTTAGTCAATAAAGTCTGCGTACTGACCGATTATTAAATTAAAAAAGCACTTTAAACATCAAAGAAACATTTTAATCAGTATGATTTTTTTTCCTGTAATAGCTACCATTGTAAGCTACAATAAAGAGCAAAAATAAAAGCGCAATATTTTAAAAACTTTTTCAGAAATAATTTTTTACGAAAAAAACACAGCAATACACTCCAATAAAGTCTGCGTACACTTAAGAAAAAAATGAAAAATAAAAGTTTTTAGCGTTACTTTAATATTTTGTTGCGCACCCTTTATTTTTTAAAACAGCTTGCAGACGTCTAGGCGTTGACAGAACTAGTTTCTTTTTATCATCTGACGCAAATTTCGCCCATTCTTCCTGCAATTTGCATATTAACTCATTTCGGGAAGTAATATTGTGTTTTCGAATTCGTTTGTCCAATTTTGCCCATAAATGTTCAATCGGATTAAGGTCTGGTGACTGTGGAGGAGTTGGTAATTGTCGCGGAGTGTGATAGGGAAGATATTCCTTCACAATTTTAGCAGTATGTTTAGGGTCGTTGTCTTGTTGGAAAATGAAGGTGTTAGAAAGATTTAAATTAAATTTCGAGCCCTTTCTGGTAGATTTTTCTTCAAAATATCCAAATAAACATACCTGTCCATGACTTTATCAATAATATGCAAATTTCCAAATCCATTCGAAGACATACACCCCCATACCATCACTCCACCAGCTCCATGTTTAACAGTTGCATTTAATCTTCTCGGATTCACTTCTGTTCCCGGTTTTCTCTATACAATAGGGAGGCCATTGATTTTAAATATTGTAAATTTACTTTCATCTGACCAAATCACACTGATCCAATAATCTGCCGAGGAGTTCAAATAAGTTTTTGCAAAAGCAATTCTTCTCATTCGATTCGTCTTAGAAATGCATGGCTTAAACCTAGATTTGCGTCAGTGATAATTTGCCTTTCGCAGTACTTTTCTTACAGTTTCAGGGGAAATTTCCTATTGCTTGTTAAAAAAATATGTTTTGTTATACTTACAGCAGAAAGTTTAGGATTTTGTTTATTCACAGAAGAATTTTTCTTTCTTCTCTCTGAGTAATCTTCTTAGGTCTTCCACATCTTGGTTTTACAGCAAGATTTCTAGTATCAAGGTAGTTCTGAATAAACATGTTGCACACTAGAATGAGGCCTTCCAACTATTTTACCAATATAGCGAAGAGTTTTACCTTCATCTATCTATTTTAAAATTAACTGTCTTGTAGCTAAAAGAATTTCCTTATTAAGTGACATTTTCGTCAAAGAAAATAGCACTAGCAACTTCCCATTAACTCGAAAATAGATTTGATTTTTGTCCAATTATCTTTAAAAGTTGGTCTGCATAAATTATTGGGCATGAAAATATTTTTGTCAAATAATTTTAAAGTTACTAACTGACGTTAAGGGTTTAAAATAAAAAGAATTTTAAAAACCCGTTTTTTTTCGCCCTTTAAATTCGAGTTTGATATTACTTTTGTCAATGTACGCAGACTTTTTTTGACTAACTGTATGAATAAAAAGTTTTCGTAAAATAAGGAATTTTTGAGTGAACAAACCGCTAAAAATTATTCGAATTTCTTATCCCCTTTATTTCGCAAGAACGCTTTAGAAGAAAATTAAAATTTAGATAATTTTTAAAATGATTGAAAAATATACAATAGCAAAAGTATTCTTATGTATGGCTAGTTTATAACATGGAAACCTAGTAGTAATCTCATCAGGACTGTACGTACAGTATCCTTTACCCCTTCACAGTATTAGGGGAGTGTCTGGTACCCCCGCCCACTGTCAATTTCATATATATAGAATATTTTTCAAGTCAATGGGCCATCGGACATTAATTGTTATATTAAAAAAAGATTATTTTCAAAGTTTCAAGTATTTATGCAGCTGGTAACATGGTAAACAATAGTTTTGAAAATATGTTGAATACAGTAGTCATGAAATTAAGAAAAATTGGTTGAATGTTTCGATTAAACTTCATTTTAATACTAAAAAAATAATTTTTTCTATACATACAGCATTAAAGTATGTAGTCTTAAGTTTAATTTGCACAAAGAAAGAAGTTTGTATGTAAAAAATTGTTCGAGTAATTACAAATTTACAAAAAAATTGGATTTCGGGTAGCCCCGCTCACATGAATGTCGGGTATCACCGCCCAATTTTATTTCGTCGATAAATGTACGGTTGCAAAGATTATTATTTTATTGCTTCAAATTTGAATGTTATATGCATTTTTAACAACAAATATTGTTGTTATTAAATGATTGTTATTAAATGATAGAATTCACTAAAAGTATATAAATATGTAATAAATAAAATAATTTTGTGATAAAAATGATAAATGAGGTTTATCTATTGTCAATACATTGGTCATTTTCATTTACACCTGAAAAAACAGTCAAAAAACATAATTTTTGTAACTGGGCGGGGCTACCCGACACATTTTGAAAAGAGCTGAAAAACATGTTTTTTTAAATTTCTATTTTTTTAAGTTAAACTATTCTTTTTTTGGTTTATTCTTTTTGCATTATTTAATTAGATGATAAAACAATAGAAACATACAAAAATATTGATTATTTCTCAATATTATACAGAAATATAAGCAATACTCAAGTGGGCGGGGCTACCTGACTCTCCCCTATGTTTAAAACAAGCCTTTCTAATTCTAGCGATCTAAGATTGTAAGGAGGTAATTATACGTATCAATTATCATATTAGTACGCACATGAACTCTTCAGTACGCATAAACTCAGCGTTCGAGCTTTTGACAAGCAATTTTACATTCCGCCGATCCCAAAGGATAATAGGTTAAAAAGAAAACTTCAATAAGGTACAATCCTTAGAATAGAATAATGAAAAATATTTATTAAACATCCATATAAGTATTCGGCTTCAATTTTTTTCTTGCTGTTTTGTTTCCTCTTTCCACTCTAATTGCTTTATTATCCGTTTCCGATATCTTATAAAGCTTTGAAAAACATGGTGTTTTAAACCCAATTATCAAAATGATTTCTTAAATCATTTCCGTACTTTTTCATAATATCCCTTTTAATCTAGTCTAATAGTCGTTCTTATTAGTCTATAATCTGAAGCCTGACAATCCTTTTTTAAATGAAGAGGAAGGGAAATTAAAAACAGACAACTGTATATCTGAATTAATTGCAATTGCGGCTCTTTAGTTAAACCGTAATTAGACTATGAAATTTTAGAGTTGTTTATTACGATATTATGACTACTGAATAAAATCAAAACAATTATTATTCGCAATGCTTAAAAAAACTGAATGATCACGGCTCTGAATTAAGTTATTGAAAAAAGAATTTCCTTTCTAATTTGACTTAAGTTCTTCAAATCACATCGATTGAGCCGTGGTAGCTCGCTGATTCGTACGAATTCCGCACTCGGCTCGCACCGACCACAGTGCTGACGTAAAATATCCTCAGTGGTAGACGATCCCTTTGCCGTAAAACTAACCATGAGAGATTTTCGTGGTTTTCCTCTCCGCAACGCAAAGGCGGGTTAGTTCCTTCAGAAAGTTCTTCCAATACATGATCAAGAAGCTTCCTTGTCTACTGGATTGGGCCCATAATTACAAGGTTGACCATTAGTAGTTGTTAACCCAAAATTTGGTCAGTTGTTCAACGGTCATGAAATAAAATAAAATCATCAGATTAATTTGTGATTTATTGAATACAAAGTATTTATTACCAAAATACTATTTTTTTACATTGTTTATTTATTTTATTTTTACGTAGAAATGCTTAAAGGTTTTGAGTAATTAGAAGGGGAAAACTAGTATCAAACTTGGTTTTTATTATCAATAGTAATATATAGTTTAAAATGGATTGTAAAAAAAAATTTTAATTAAATATAAAATACGAAAAAATTAAATCTGAGGTTTTTAGTTTGATCATTAGTTTTGTTTAAAGCGATTTTAAGTCTGGTAATTTTGCCTCCCAATCTATCGTTCGCTACGGCCCTGATTGTATCAATGCAAATTTGGCTCATTTGACTAATTTCTATTCTGTTCAAGTTAAACATTTTCACTCGGTTGCCATTGCAGCTACATACACCTATTTTTGAAATTCTTATTTAATTTTAGGTTGCTAGAAAATCTCGTTAAATATTTTTCTCCCTCGAAATTCTTTAGAAATTGTGCATTAAGTTTATTCTTAATATTGGCTAAGAATTTTAAATATTTCGTATATTAATACCATTCACTGATTGAACACAATTTTACTTAACTTATTTTAAAAGTAAATAAATCCTTAAAAACGAGAACTTATTAAACTTTTAATAATTTGAAAATGGTAACTAAATATCTTTATCATAAAATGTTGCCTAGTAAGGTATTTTTAGGAGATTACTTTTGTGATAGGATAAAAATTTTGCTTTTTGAACCTTTAATTTTAAATTATAATCTAAATAGTAATAACAGAATAAGGTTCAATTTCAGAATCTGAAAGTCTCCTGGGTTTGACAAAAAAATGTTCAGTTTTGCTGAAGCTTTCGTTTCTGGTTACCATTGCTTTCAATGTTTACTTATGTTACCATAATTTGACTTGGCCGAGATAGCCTGGTTTGAGGGGGGGCACTGGGCCAATGTCCAAGAGGTCGTGGATTCGATCTCTACCTACCGAAGACTCCCCATGTAGTAAATGGGAATGATGCACGTTAAGTCTGTCTAGTCACAAAGTCCTCCATGTTCCCATAACAAATCATACCTCTGGGGGTACTGATCCAGGAGTTTCCTTGTCTTCCGGATTGGTTCAAAACTACAAGGTTACGGAGTTGAACATTAGTAGTCGTAAACCGAAAATTGGTTCTGCTGTTCAACGACTGTTATAATCTAATATATATAATTCTCTTACGTGGCTCCCAAATTTTGGCTGTATTTCTTTTCCGCCGGTGGCAATGTTTGCTTTGTTTTGTTTACGTTACCATTTCTCTTCCACGGCGACAAAAAAAGCCTTAAATCTCCCCGAATGGGCAACATTAGAAAATCGACCAATGATTGCCGCTAAAAATGTCACATGCCAAATCTAGCTGAGGTGGCTCAACATATAGCGCTTTTAAGAACTGAAACTGAAATAACCAGAGAGCATCAGCTGCGGCAATCTCATACTATTAAGCTAGGCAGAAGTGAGTAGTCTTTGTCGATAGATCTCTATTTTAGTATTTTGTCGAAAACGCTTTTTTTCACGAATTTATATATTACGAATTTATTTGACGATTTTTGATTTACATAGCGAATTATACTATTGCACATTTCTAATAGGTTTAACAAATTACATATCATTTATTTGAATTCAAATTTATTTTAATGACTTAGTATTTACTAAAAAGATGCAATTATTTTTAAAAAAAAAAAGTTTTTATAAGGATTTAAATGATTGTTTTGAATTCTTAGAATTTTGTGCATTTGCAATGTACCTAAGTTAGTAGCAAGCGAAGCGAGCTTGGTTTGCGAAGCAAACCATATAAGATTGCGTAGCAATTTTCGGGGGTTGGAGAGCGTTAGCGAGCAGGGGGGGCAGTCCACTAGTTATGATATAATATTATAATTATAATATCACAATTTAATTGTTTCTTGGTTTATTTTCAAATCGAGAAATATTAAAGGTGTCTCGGATTGTAATTTTACTAAAAAAAACCTTTTTAAATAAATAACTATGAATACTGTTATAATTTTCGTCAATTTTAAGCTGATGACACTAAAAAAATCTGCATCTTTGTATATATTATCATGTAGTTCTTTTTTCTATCCAATGGGAATACAGAAGACAGTCATAATAGTCAAAATATTTTATGTGTAGTTCAATATACTATTTTTTTACAATACTGTAGGTTTTCCACCATTGAAACTAATTGGACATTTAATTGTCAAAATTCCCTTTAAGAAATTCTTAACTTCAAACAACTGTGAAATTAAGAATCTATATTTCGAAGATTAATTTTATTAAAAACAAACTAGTTTGTTCTGAGTAATATCAAATAAAGATTTATCGAAATAGTTTGATATTTCTGAAAATTTTTGACTATTTTCCCTCATTAAAAGGAACGATTTGAATGACTTCTTCTCCGAATTCTTTTAAACTAATCTCTCAGATTCTTTGAGATTAAAACTTTGTATTTATTACACGTTATCAATTAATGGGTGTATCTTTTGCAAATTTGAATACAACGAGTATATACAACATTTCCGCTGTTCTAACGAAGTGGTTGTTATCTTAATCTTTTTTTAAATGCTGTGAAATTTATTGCATTTTACTACATGCTTCCTTGTCGATTCACTTGACTGATTTTAAGAAAAGGAAGATATGACGTAACAAAAAATGGGTTAATCAAGTTTTGTCGGCCTTGCTCTTGAAAACAGGGACAACGAACTCACTTTCACACTAGACTGCAAAAATCGTCTAAATAATAAACAAATAATATCCGGATTTAGATTTGTTTTCTTACTTTACGTAAAATTCTATCCTGTTACTTAAAATTACAGTTAAAAGAAATTCCTTTAATAGTTACAGTTAAAAGATACAATAAGCAAACGGAAATTACTTTGCTTTTAGATACCTGTATATTTAACATTACCTAATCTATATATTTTAGTGTAAAACTGTGTATTTTATGCGAATTTAGAAATATCGCATATAACTACTGCCACTATTTAAATAAAGCAATTTCCTATAATAAATCAAGAACTTGCAAAAGTTTATTTTTTTAATAAATATCAAAACTGGTGTAGTGTAATGTTAATAACTTGCCCAATAAAATGTGTTCGAGACTAATTTTGTTGTGAAAATCTGAGTCACTAGCATTCAATATTTGTATAAAAATCACATTGTGTCAAAAATTTTAACATTTGAGCATAATCTCCCATTATTGTGTTGTTAAAGCTAACAAACTAATTTTATTACTGTCTTGACTAGCATACGTAAAACTGTCATCAGATGCACGAAATTCTAAATATTATGTATGCCTATTTTTAGAAATTTTTTTAATAAAATCATTGACACTTCTCCAGAAAAACTAGTCTTCGAACTTTTGGTAATTTTACTAATTATGTTTACGGCTGCTTATATATTTTATGTTTGGGGTTCCGCCAAAAGATGCTCGATCATTTAGGGTTCCGTAGCCGTAAAATGAAATCGGAACCGTTTTTAAACTCTTAAGTTGTAAACACTTCTGAAAGCTACACACAAAATTATTAATCGCTAAAGTGAAATCAGACTTATAGAAGAATCTATGTTACTGACAAGCATTAATTATTTTCTTTAAAATTGTTTTACAGAGTACACTCATCTTTGAAGTAGGGAATATTATATATGAGATTTGAAAAAGAAAATTCTCATCGAATCCAAATAGACTAACTTTACACTTGTTTGTAAGTTTTCAAAAATTTTATTCATTTAGGAACTCCACGCGAAAACAAGACTTAACTTCCTCGAATTTCACTGACATTTTAACTTAACAAAAATAACAAACATCCCGACCCAAAAAGCTCGCCTATTCGAAAAATGCATTTATGAGACAATGCCTTTCTACATTATCAATAAATATGAAAAATACTCCATTGTGTTAGTACAACTTCGTCCCTGAAATTTGCAGCTGCATTAGAACTACCTTTGTATAGCATATAAAAAAAAAACTTCAATTTTCACTTCTACTTAGGTAAAGTAGGTTAGGTAGAGAAAAGTTTATGGTGGACGAAAAGGTGAATAATTTAGAATAATTTCTGTGAATAATTGAACATTAAATAAAATAGGTTTATATTACTAAATCCATAGAATTTAATATGTATTTTTAAATCCATTTTTGGATTTTTTATGGTATTTTTGTACGTTAAGTTATAAAATATAAATTAAGTACTGCAAAAAAATGTTTTAAATTTTAAACATTTGCCGCTATGGATTTTTCAACCCCGTACACTTTGAATATGTTAAAAAAAATTGCATTTAAACTTTGCAAAAGTGTATATTTACAACACTTGACAATACATATTCATGACATGTTTTATTAACTGAAAATAGCTATTTTAACGTCAACTAATTATTGCATACACTGACCATACATATTTTCAAAATTAACGCAAATCAAAACCAATTGTAATTTTAAAGAAACTTTAACCGGCCTTTAGAAGTCCTCATCTGGACCTTGCGTCACTAAACCCTACATTCAATCAATCAATCAATAAATCAGCCTTTAGAAGGATATTTGGTACTTATGTTTATTACTTTAAAATTCAAAAAGTGTTCGGCTACACAAAATTTTTTATTACGGTAGTTTTATTATTTTATTTACATGAATTTAAACAAAAAAATTTTCCTATAATTTTAGTGAAAGTAATTTAATACTGTTTTTCAAAAACTTCGTTGTCATACGAAATTCTGCTTTTTTTTTTTGCGAATAATATGCTATTTTCATAACTGCTAGGAGTTTGATACAGTTACTCATGACTGTTACAACAGTTTAGCCTATCTAAAGCCAGCGCTGCGTATGCTTATTCTAAAAACAGCACAAAACGTCAAAATGGAAAAACAAATTTTGTCGAAATTGAAAGCCTTCGTGGACTAATTTTTTAATGTTGAAAAACTTACTCCAATGCTGCATTAGCTAGGCTTATAAAAATTTGCCCATTCTCAAAATACGCAGGGATATTGAAATTTTCATCTGCGTGGGGAAAATGTCGCCAAATTAGCAAAAAACAAAAACTTACTTTTAAAATATTTCAGTTATTTGTCCTTTCCAAAGCCCAGGGAATTCTTCGTGGCAAGATTTAAAGTTAAAAATCCTCGTTTTGCTTCAAGAGTTTGCACTTAAACAATTACTTTTATTTTACATCGTTTGCATCGTTTTGCACTTAAACAATCTATATATATATATTTCTCTTACATGGCACCAAAAAAAAGCCTCATTACAACTCCCCGAATGGCAACGTTAGAAAATTGACCAATGATTGCTGCTAAAAATGTCACATGGCAAATCTGGTTGAGGTGGCTCAACATATAGTGCTTTTAAAAACGGAAACAATAACCAGAGTGAGCATTATCAGGTTGTTCAATTCAGCTGCGATAATCTCATACTATTAAGCTAGGCAGAAGTGAGTAGTAGATCTCTATTTTAGTATTTTGTCGAAAGAGCTTTTCTGAAGTACTTAGTACAACTAAATAAGATTCTTTTCACAACACTTAAATATTTACTTTATTTTCTTCATTTATAGAGAAAACAGTCGGCAAATAATTCTGTTAGGTTAAAAAACATTTCGCTAAAAAAAGAACGAATTCTAAAAGAAATAAAAATAAACAACTTAAAAAATAAAAATGCTGTTGCCAGCCATAGAATTTTTTGAAAGTTAACTTAGCAACATAAATCAAAATGACATAGAAGCGCAACTAGATCAAAATTATGATACCTGAGCGCTTGACGTAACAAATCCTTCAATTCTATAAGTGTTGTATCGCCAAATGCCCAAATTAACAATTGCAATTTCAAATTAATATTGAAATTTACAGGTTTAGAATTTACTACAGTGAAAAGTTTTCGGAACTTCGGTATTCTAAAAAGTATACAAAAACAAGACGTTAAGAACGTATCCAATGAGCGAGCATTGGATTGCGAAGCAATCCGAAATAAACTGCGAAAGCAGTTCGGGGGGTTGGCGAGCGCCAGCGAGTAGGGGGCGAAGTTTCCTAGTTACTTTTATTTTCCTTGGCGACGGAGCTTCGAAAAACCTTGTTAATGGAACAGAAGTCTGAAGAGATAAATCGCCAAAAATTGTGTTCATAACGCAACACAAAGAACAGTGTTACAATCCAGACACAAAAACAAATAGAAAACCGGACGAAGAGAATAAGTATTAGTGGTTACTTAGGCTAACTCCCTGAGAGGAGTACAGAAAAAATTACTGTTTAATTTTAAGATTAACAACTCAGACCATGAAGATCGCAATCTACAAAAATCGGATAAGGTCGAAATATTCAATTGTTAGAGCTTTTTCTTTCGTTATGATTTGTTAATTAGAACAAAAAACTCCAGAACTTTTGAAGAGATTTTTTTTGCATGTTTGGAAAGTACGTTCAAACTTAATCTCAAAAATATACAATAAACTTACATAAAGCACTCTTTCTAGTTTTATGAATCTCAAAACAGCTTCATACACTAGAGAACAGTAACTTCAAATAACTTTAGAGCCAGATAATACAACTAGTCCATTTTTAACTTCATGCAGATTTTTTTCTGATGTGATTAAAAAATTTTAATAAAATCTAATTTTAAGTGAAACTAGAGAATAGCGGACTTCAAATTTTTCGGTAAATCTGATAAAAATGGAAATGGTTACCATGTGTGCGAGTATGGAAACGCTCGATTCATTCTAGGATGTGGAATAAACAAAAATAATATTTTTGTAGTTTTCTTATGCCACCTGTCAATACTAACAAGTCAATTTTAAGACAGAGGGGTGCACTTGTTTTCCAGTGGCGCCATCTGTAGCTAAGAATTAGACTTCTGCCACATACGTCACGATCCGTTAAACCCTCCTAGTTGACCACTAAAAATTCCAAAGAGAATTTCAGAGGAAATCCTTATGTTCAGAGAAAGTTTGCTTGTCCGATCTCTTGTTATGAATTATTCCTTGCACTAGCTTATTTGTAAACAGATTTCCCTTTAGTTCATTAAAATTGGATTATAAAGTCGAAAGTTGTTCGGGTTATCATTTCCTGTTCTATGAACAATAAGTGTTTTATTTAATAAATATGCATGCAAAATTTGGATTTTTAGTTTCAAAAATATTCATTGAATTCTTACTGGTTCCATAAATCTTTATTAGTGTTAAGTAATCACGTGATCTTTAAATGGGCGATGTTACAAAGTTCGTCTTAAAGCTCTTTGTTTTTATCAGTTTTTTGACTTTTATTTAAATCAATCTGTTACTAGTATACTATCATACCCGTATCATTCCCTATCACATTTACTTTGCAACCTTTGCAGATTGCGATAACTGATACAAAATTGTTTTCCTTTTGTTAAAGCTACAAAGTTCGGGGGGAAATTGTGAAACGATTAATTAGGCGTGAAAAAAAATATTCACAACCTAATAGTTTTTGTAATAAAATAAATTACATTATTCATCAAAATTGCATTCATTTAGAACGAAATGGCTGCTGCAAATGAGTTTTTAATGTTTTATTTTCGAAATTACTGATCCTATAAAAATCTATTCGAAACTTAGCAGTCTTGTGACATTCTGTACCACTAATTTAATGAGCTACAATTAAAACTCATAGTTTAACTAACGGCTGACCGCAATTTTTAAGTAATTTCGGAAGCATAATGTGTGAAGTAAAAAGTAAACACTTACGGATTTCAAATAAAACTATTTTTGGTAGTGAGAATACAACCTTCAACTGGAAATGATATACCTAAAATTCGAAGAATCATTTAAAACTCTTAATAAATCCAGAAAGTGTTTTATAAATATTTGGAGAAGGGTTTTCTGGATTTATTTGGACTGACTTTTACTATGATAACAGAAAAACTGTCCAAAAGTTTATATCTCTAAATTATTGAGATTTTAATAAATTCCCTCTGAATTCCACGATTATCAATCATGGAATAAAAAACTAAAATTTAAAAGCAATAGCATGATATGAAGCATCAATTGAAACAAATTTCTGATTCTGAATGAAAGTTGTAGACATTTAAAGCTGATGTTGGGTATATCTGATGTCAGATGCAAGCAGATGCGTAGTGAGTAGCTTACCCGCGTGTTATTCCAATAAAACTCTCCTGGGTTTTTTTTTTTCTAACGAAAAGTTGTATGACCTCGAGGAACCCTAGTGAACTTTACTTTTTAATTTTTTTTCTTTTTGCAACTGAAATATTAACATTTAACTTGGTCGCTACTTAACCATATTGATGCTAATTTCCTTTTAAAACCTTGAACCACCTGTTGAGCTTTTGAGGAGTTCATACATTCGATCACTACAGCTGTAAAACATTTAATTTGTATAAATTAAAATACATAAATTCAATACGCAGGGGTCTATTTAGAAGAAATTTGGGTCCGTTAAGGAACCGTTCACAAAATATTTTTTCATAAAACGAATCCTTCAGAAAATGAATTTTCTTTTATTCGGATCCTTCACAAATTTGTTTATCTTCACAAAATTATCACAAATTTGTTTATCTTTGTTTTGTTAATCGATTAAACCCTTACCAGGGGCAAAAACAAGAGAGGTGGATGTAAACGAATTAAGTTTTGTCTTCGGCAGACGCTTCTTCCATTATTCGTCCGAAATTAATATTCTGCGCTCAGCACTATAGGCTAAATACCAAATATTTGTATGTTGCATCTCTTAATTTTGAAGCAGCAATTGCTGTTTATTTTTAAATATTCAATTTTTTTGTATTATAGTTTTACAGTGCTGAGTATAATCTTATATCTATTTACAATTTAAAAACTCCTTGAAAAAGTTTTTGCAATAACCGGATCCTATTTTCACAAATTCATGAAAGCAGGACCCTGATTGAAAGAATGACTTGACGTTTATTTTATATTCACAAATTAGGAGTAATTTTTTTCACAATTTTACAAAAACCGAACCTTTCACAAAATGTCTGGACGTACCCCTGATATGCGAAATCATTCTTTCTCTAATTTCTCGTTTTGTAATTATTGGAAATTAAGGTTTTTGATTACATAAATTGCACATTGTTTAATTTTAAGGTTTAGTATGTCTACTTTAAATGTGATGACCTAGTTAATTCACCTAGAAATTTTTTAAAAAATTCAAGAAGCATATTTAATAGCTATTATAAAATTGGTTTCTTCGGATTTATAATGATTATTTTAAAAATATTTATTTCATTCAGTTATCTTATTTTGAAATTTACTTTTGAATTGCTTTGTATATTTGAGCCATTTTTGTTTTGAATCATAATAAAATCTAATTTCAATGTGGCTTGAAACTAAAGTAATTAAAATTTGATTTAACACTACATTATTCTAACTTTCCAGTTAAAAACAACAATTATGAGATTTTTATAAATCCAATACCAGAGGTTCTTTACATTTTTCTAAGCTCATAAAAATTTACTCTGAAATCTAATCTTGTTTACTTAAATTGTTTTCTATACAGTACTAAAAAATTACTAATTATCGAGATTTTCCATAGGTTTATCTTAGCACCCGAAGAGGTGCCTGGGTTATTCATAGAGTGGGTCCCAAAGGCAAGCCTTTTGATCTCCACCTGATAAAGAGGTTCCTGAATTTCTTTTTCAATAATTTACCATATCCCATAGTCTGCGCCATTGTTGAAAGAGAAATCAACAACAGATTCGACCATGAGCTGTACAGGATGAAACCAACTCATCACATATTCGGCCAACATCCAATGGTCAACGATGCTCTTCCAAACAGAATACTCAGTGGTACGGTTGAGGTTAAAGGTGAGCTGCATGAGAACATGCGTTTTTTTGGGTATTAAATTTGTTACAAATTGGGCCTATGTGCGCATATTTAATGTCTCAACTTGAAGGAAAATATTTTGCAAATAATTATTTTAAGAATTTCACACATTATAGGCTAATAAATTAGTAGCTTGTAATTAAATTTCTGAATTGTTTTAAATCGATAGTTCAACTCAACACTTTTTATAACCTTCTGCAATCTATCAACTCCCTTATAATCACCCAATCATGGCAAAGCATTTAGTTCCATTAAGGCTCTATCTTAAAAGGCTATGGTAAAAATGCCACTTAATTTTGATCCTAGTAAGACTGCATGGACAGCGCATGAACTAGTAACCTTTTCTCCAAGCTCTTACAAAACCAACGAGAGAACTTTCAGCCACAACAGATTTACCTTGCTGCACATGTACACGCCAATTATTTTGTCAGTCACCAGGATCGAACTATCTGCCCACAGCTCTCCTACCAGCGGTGTGATAGATTCCTTAAACTACACCCCTAGAGCGCCCTATTGAATCTCATTGGGTGTAATTTGTTTAATCGTTAATTAATATTGTAATGGTTAATAAATGGTTAAAGGTTGTTTCAAAGTTCGAACCATTTGCATATTTCTACAGCCTTAATATAGTGACAAAGGAAGCAAATTTTCTATTTAACCAATCTAAAGTTTATTTCATTGTGAGATACTATGGGATAGCATTTAAGCTTTGGCATACACAGTATTAGCAACAAAAAAAAATTTTCATGCATACTTTTTTAAATTCTTTTGGTATACATTTTTGTTTCAATTATGATTGGTTTAATTTCTGAATTCGTTCAACTAAATTTATTCGAAATTAAACGAGTTTGATTACTTTATTAATTTATTGAATGCTTTTCTAAAGCAATTTTAAGATGAAATTTTTAGTACCGAAACTAATCTACCTGCGTCGATTGTCAGGATTAAAACTAGAAAACGCAAAATTAGTCCATCAGAAATTTAATTTATTCCAACAAAAAACCTGTGCAAACCTTTATCTCTAATTTACCAAATATTTTATTGCTAATTACTCTTTCGAATACATAGAAGCATTTGCTAATTGGATAAAAAAAAAATAGATTTAAATAGTTCCAGTTAATGAACGAGAACTTTTTTAGAAAAAAGTTCAAGCTATTAAATTAAGCGATGCTTGGGAAATTGACTAGTTTTGAAAGACTAGGCTTAATGATGCTCTCTCTATATATACTTGGTACAAATAATTTTTCAAATTTTATCTCTGCATCAAAAAATTTCTAAATTTAATGAAAATACAGAAATTATGTGTGTACTTTTTCATAAAATGCTCCAAATTTATATTAAATACGTATTTATTTTAAACCTTCAGTGGGTCTATAAATGAGTACCAAGCATGCTTGGGAACTAAACACTGGGGGTTCCGCGTTCGGCCGACCACCTGACCGGAACATCTGCTCCTGCACTCAGAGCCCAAGATCAAGAAAACTGAGATGGTCACAGTAGGCCTTGGCCTTCTGTGGCCTATCGCGCTACTGGGTACAGAGTTATTTATTTTAAAAAAAATTTCTCAAGAACCAAATTTCTTTTTGCTGCTACTGGGAGATTATCATATCAAAACATTATGCATATTTTTAAGATCTATAAATACGTGCAATATATGCTGAAACTTTCAATTGTCTGCATCACTTTTAGGAGACATCAAGGAATTTACAGCTAAAGGTGTGATCTTTGAAGGAGAAAACGAAGAGATTGCGGTAGATGAAGTGGTACTGGCAACTGGATACAAAATCTACTTTCCATACCTCAGTAAGGATATAGTATGGGTTGAAGACAATCAAGTAGAACTTTTCAAATTCGCTTTTCCACCCAAACTGAAGCATCAGACATTAGTTCTGATTGGTTTGGGTCAGCCAGTTGGACCTCTCATGCCAATATCTGAACTTCAATCCAGAGTATTTGCTTTGCACATGGCTGGTAAGAGATGTCGATTTTTGTAACATACCAATTACGAACCAGTTGAGTTTTTCCATTAATCTATGGATTATACCATTAATATTCTACCCATATGTACAGAGACGCCAACTTGCTCCGGACAGCAAATATTTATTTTAAAGTAGTAATTTATCAATTGTGATTCTTGGTTTAATAAATTCAATTTAGTAGATTTTTATCCACCACTATTTCTAAATAGTTCGTAGGCTTATGTAATTCCCCACTTTATGGTATTCATGTCATGCTATACCTTTTAAAAAGCAAGCAAAAATAATCAAAGATTTGTAAAACTTACTTTGTTTTTATTTACCGCGTTTTAATTATTTAGGCGTGTCCAGAACAGTTGGCATCTCTGAATGTATGATGCAGTGTTGCGCTGCCATTGAAATTCAATAATACTTGTAGCTACTTTGCTAAAAGGTTAACAAATTAAGAATAAGAAATATACAAATCCCAAACAATTAGATTCAGGCTAAAATTTACGGCTTCTATTTAATACTAATTTGTAAAAACTACCCATTTTCAACATTCTAATTCGGAAACAAATTTTCACTATAAGAATGATTGCTCAAAATTGTTCCTAAGCGGATTCACGGAAAAACCAATCTGAAAGCGACGTGATTTTTATAATTTCATTGAAAGCTTCAAAACTTGAATTCGAAATTCGTGTGTTGTGACAGCTTATTAAATAGCTGTTTAAAAACTCTTCACGACTCTTGAAGGTCGGAAAGATTATCATTCAACTACGTGACCGTTATGGTACGTGACCGTACAAAAAATAAAACCTGGATTAACCCTCTGCTCAAATATATGTGCATGAAAACACACGTCAATTATCTGACCTGGAGATAATAAATCTCAGTAATAAACATTGTCAGAGGAATTCGTGGTGGCCTGATCAAACATTTTGTCCGATAAAAGTAAATGGATCAAACTTTCGCTTTCAGAAAAATACATGATTCTTAACGACAAAAGCCTTGTTCAATTTCGTAATTTTACTTGCAAAGAAATCTTTTTTGTCTACAGTTCACACAAACAGTTAGTGTAAGATTAATTTTTGTAATAAGACAATTACTTAAAATTTGCTTTTGATGAAACTCGTGTGCTTAAAATTAACCTCTAAGTGCACGTAATTCTAATAAACATTTTGAAGTTATAATCTATTAAATAATAATCCAAAGATCCTCTAGTTCTCTAATCATTCCCTCTGTTCGTTTTGCGCATCAGATTTAGTTTACAGCACCGTTTAATCACTTTACCTTTCGTACGTAATGTAATTTACGTTTAGAGAAGTCTGGTCGACTCGGAAGGCCACGACTATCAGACTTGGATTTTACTCTCGAAAGATGTGGTCCTTGATATCGTTATCGAAAACTGAAATTGCAACGATGAAGAGCGCTATCTTGCTCTCTTATCTTGAAGAGTTTAAGATAAGAGTAATATAAGATAATCAATGCTTTTCTCAAATTCTTGTTTGCATATGTAAATTGATTGACCGCATAATAAAAAATTAAATCTTTCTAGGTTTTGAATTAAATTTTAGATTAAGTTTAAGTGTAACTAAACATATCTTACGAAAGTTTAGCATCTAAACAAAAATTAAACTAAAACGAAAATTTCATTAGAAACTAAATTAATTTTGCATTAATTACGATTTCCACGATCCCAATACAACTTAGAAATGTGTCCTTTTTTTTTCTTTTTTTTTTCTCGCCAGACTTAGTGTTAGGCACTTTGTTTTCCTCTACAGATAATCGCTCCTTGGTTTTGTATTACACTTTATATTCAATTAATACAACTTGTTGTTCGTTTTTTTTTAAAAAAACAATAAATTGAGTGAAAGGTCGGAGTTGTTTAAACAGCGCAGAAGAAAAACAGTTTTGCAAAAACACGCTACTTAAAATTTGAGAACATATATTCTATCAGTATGAAACTCGTTACAAAATGTGCTATATTTTTACTTTTACAAAAATGTTCTCAAATGTGCGCGATGACAAGTACAGCTTTACTTAGTAGCAAAGGTTTAGATTGATGATGAAATTGTATATAATCGTGAAGCTGTGGGTTGTGAATAAAATCGAATATAAACTAAACATATCTTAATGTTTTTTTATTAATCTTGGAAATTCTGAAACTGTTGAGACATTGAACTATTTAATAATCATAATAAATCTTATTTAATCATAAATTAAGTTTCTAAATTTAAAATTCTTGCTTAAAATTTAATGTTTATTTTGCTACTATACTGCTACTATTTTACTATTATACTGCTACTATTTTTGCTACTATTTTACCGTAAAATGATATAACTATTTCACAATTTTCAACCATAACAGTCAAATAACCACAAAAAGGATGCTATTGAAATTAACTTTGAGAAAAACAGTAACTGTTTCCTCCTAATGCTGTTAAATAACACAATTTTATCCCCGCCAACTATGCCCACTTTATGAAGTTCGCTTAGTTTCTTGCCACTGAGTACGTTCTATAGCTGAAAAGACTTATCTGGCAATCTTACGAACGGCTGAACGGGTGTTCAAATCCTCTCCTTGTCACCACAATATTTCTTCCGTTCCTTCAACACGTGAAGAGATTTTAACGTCTTGATCTCCCCAGTTGGTGACCCCGGACTATTAGAATACAGACCTTTAGTTCACACAGAGATAGCAAAACAGTCTAGCATTTCCCATATCTCGCGATAGATGGCGCCACCAGATGAACTAAGCCATGGTCCTTTTGACGAAACAAAACCGAACTCCAAAACCGTCCATTACCGAATCAAAATCCTAGCATAATTTAACTCCAATGTACAGTTAAACTACATTTTTACTCATTTGAAGTATCCCGCAGTGGACTGATCGTTAAGCCAGCAGATCACCGAAGTCGAGCATCACTGGCTGCGGTCAGTGTGCGGGTGGGTGACCACTTGGATCAATATATACCAAAAAGATGTTTACAG
>NC_092212.1:46085562-46137448 GCF_043381705.1 Parasteatoda tepidariorum | reverse complement strand
CATCTACCTAAATGGAAAACCCCTTTCAGATTTCTGTTCAGAAACCTCTGTAAATCATTGGCTTGATTGTGGAACTGGCAAACGTCATATTTGATTCATTTAAAAAACGCAGTACCCTCGGATAACTTGACCCTTGTCATTTAAATTATTTCATAAAAAAAATACTAGGTTACTATTAGTAACCTAGTATTTCTTTTATTACTGTATAATGTATTCCTAGTAACGACTAATTCATTGTGCAATTTATATAAATGCTTGTAATAAATAAGAGAAAATTATATTTTTATTTATTTAAAAGCGACTGGTTAATTTCAACGGAGGACGGGTGCATTGTTGGACAAGCCGTCCTCGGAGACGGGTAAAATTTCTGAGTTTTTTCGAGCCCTGGGTAATTTATCAATTGTGATTCTTGGTTTAATAAATTCAATTTAGTAGATTTTTATCCACCATTATTTCTAGATAATTCGCAAGCTTATATAATTCCCCACTTTATGGTATTCATGTCATGCTATACCTTTTAAAAAGCAAGCAAAAATAGTCAAATATTTGTAAAATTTGCTTTGTAGTTATTTACAGTTCTTTTAATTATTTTGGCGTGTCCGGAACAGTTGGCATCTCTGAATGTATGATGCAGCGTTGCCCTGCCATTGAAATTCAATTATATTTGTAGCTACTTGTTAGGTTTACAAATTAAGAACAAGAAATATATCTATCCCAAACAATTCGATTCAGGCGAAAATTTGCGGCTTCTATTCAATACTAATTTGTAAAAACGGTCCATTTGCAACATTCTAATTCGGAAACCAATTTTCACTTTATAAGAATGATTGCTCAAAATTGTTCCACAGCGGATTCACGAAAAAAAAAATCTGAAAGCGACGTGATTTTTATAATTGCATCGAAACCTTCAAGACTTGAATTCGAAATTCGTGTGTTGTGACAGCTTATTAAATAGCTGTTTAAAAACTCTTCACGACTCTTGAAGGTCGGAAAAATTATCCTTCAACTACGCGACCGTTATGGAGACGTTTTGAATCGCACGTGTCAAAAAGTGGTAACCCAAATTCAAACGTCGCAGTAACATCTTATTAAAAGTATTCGAATGTTCAAAATAATGTGAAAAGGACCGAAAATGCTAGCTTACAAAAAAGCTATCAAATGTCGTAATTTTACGATAGAATCGTCACAAATCGAAAGCGACCAAAAGTGATATCTCAAGTTCGTAACAGCGTATTAAATATATCGAAGTTATTTTGTAAAAACCACAGGGAAATAGCAACAAACAAAGAAAGAAAATTTGAAAAGAGTATTTGAAAAGAAATCTGATTGAAATATAGTGATTGCTAAAACTAAAGTTTTTCATTTAGAAATGTTCTCATATTTTTTTTTTCACGTCTGTCAGAAAAAAAAAACCTGGATAAACGCCCCTGCCCAAATATCTGTGCATGAAAACATACGTCAATTATCTGACCTGGCGATAATAAATCTCAGTAAAAAAAACATCTTCAGGGAAATTGTTGGTGGCTTGATCAGAAAATTTTGTGCGATAAAATTAGTTGGATCAAACTTTCGCTTTCAGAAAAATACATGTTCCTTAACGACAAAAACCTAATATAATTTCGTAATTTTACTTACAAATGAATATTTTTTGTCTACAGTTCACACACAGTGAGTGTAAAATTAATTTTTGTAATAAAACAATTACTTAAAATTTGCTTTTGATTTAAACTCGTATGCATAAAATTAACCTCTTAGTGCAAGTAATTCTAATAACCATTTTGAAGTTTATCATCTATTAAATAATAATCCAAAGATCCTCTAGTTCTCTAATCATTCCCTCTGTTCGTTTTTCGCGTCAGATTTAGTTTACAGCACCGTTTAATCAGTTTACCTTACGTCCGTAATGTAATTTACGTTTAGAGCAGTATAGTTGACTCCGAAGGCCACGGCTATCAGTCCTTGATTTTACTCACGAATGATGTGGTCCTTGATATCGTTATCGAAACCTGAAGCTGCAGATCTTCGATGAAGAGCGCTATCTTGCTCTCTTATTTTGAAGAGTTCAAGATAAGAGTAATATAAGATAATCAATGCTTTTCTCAAATTCTTGTTTACATATGTAAATTGATTGACAGCATAATAAAAAAATAAATCTTTCTAGGTTTTGAATTAAATTTTAGATTGTTAAGTTTAAGTGTAACTAAACATATCTTACGAGAGTTGAACATTGAAACAAAAATTAAGCTAAAACAAAAAACCTTACATTAATTAGAAACTAAATTAATTTTACATTAATTACGAGTATCACGATCCTAATGCAACTTTATAATTTATCCTTTTTTTTTTCGTCAGACTTAGTGTCAAGTACTTTGTTTTCCTCTATAGATAATCGCTCCTTGGTTTTGTATTATTACACTTCATATTCAATCAATACAGTTTGTTGTTTTTTTTTTCTTAAAAAAACAATAAATTGAGTAAAAGGTTGTTTAAACAGCTCAGAAGAAAGGCAGTTTTGAAAGAACAAGCTACATAAAATTTGAAAACATATATTCTATCAGTATGAAATTCGTTACAAAATGTGCTATATTTTTACTTTTAGAAAAATGTTCTCAAATGTGAGCGATGACAGTTCAGCTTTATTTAGCATCAAAGGTTCAGATTGATGATTAATGAAGTTGTATATAATCGTGAAGCTGTGGGTTTTGAATAAAATCGAATACACGTATTATAAACTAAACACATCTTAATGTTTTTTTATGAATCTTGGAAATTCTGAAACTGTTGAGACATTGAACTATTTAATAATCGTAATAAATCTTATTTAATCATAAATTAAATTTCTAAATTTAAAATTCTTGCTTAAAATTTAATGTTTATTTTGCTACTATACTGTTAGAAATTTTACCGAAAAATTAATAACTATTTTACTATTTTCAACCATAACAGTCAAACAACCACAAAAAGGATTATAAAGGACCACTGTTTCCACCTAATGCGGTTAAATAACACAATTTTAACCCCGCCAACTAGGCCCACTTTATGAAGTTCGCTTAGTTTTTTGCCACTGGGTACATACTATACCTGAAAAGACTTAACTGGCAATCTTATGACCGGCTGAACTGATGTTCAAATCCCCTCCTTGTCACCACAATTTTTCGGCCGTTCCTTCAACACGTGAAGAGATTTTAATGTCTTGCACTCCCCAGCTGGTGACCCCGGACAGTTAAAATACGAACCTTTTAGTTCACACAGAGATAGTCAAACAGTCTAGTATTTCCCATATCTCTAAATAGATGGCGCCACAAGATGAACTAAGCCGCAGTCCATTTTACGAAACGTAACCCAACTCCAATGTCTATTACCGAATAAAAATCCTAGCATATTTCAACTCCAATGAACAGTTAAACTACATTTTTACCCATTTGAAGTCGTGCTCGGTGTTAATGATTACAAAACCGTACAGTTTCGAAATCACTGCTTTTTCACGATACCAAATGTAAACTGTTTCAAAACCGTAAATTTCGAGAAATGTTCCTAACCTCAAAATGTACGGTTAATTGGGTAAACAGACTGCTGCCAGATATTTTACCGTGATTTTATGATTAAAATTCTAACAGTATGAATCTTCCTTTCAGGCAAAATCAATCTACCCTCCGAGGAGGAAATGATGAGAGATGTCAGACGAAAAGATCGTGAAATGAAGAAACGTTACTTCTCTGGACCACGCCACACAATTCAAGTGGATTGGATTAACTACATGGACGAATTAGCAGATTTAGCTGGTGTAAAACCAGATCTCACATCCATGTTCTTTAATGATCCTCTGTTATTTTATCAATGCGTCTTCGGCTCCTGCGTTCCTTATCAATATAGGTTAAAAGGTCCAAATGCGTGGGCAGGTGCTCGTGAAGCTCTTTTGACTGTAGACGAAAGGGTTGTAGCTGCCTTGGATACTAGAAAGATGCCAAAGCAGAAAACTGAAGAACTCAATATCCTCAAAATTTTAATGGCCAGTATTAGTATTGTACTTTTGGCAATGGTTTTAGCCATGGTTGCCTAGAGTTATGAATTAGCATATTGTATATTGTGTAGAAAGCTATTATTGCGTTTTTTAGTATTTTATTTTTATTCCTATTGTACTTTTTGTGTGTAATTAAAGCTATTTAGTTGTAATGAGTATTTTAAATTTCGTTTTATTCAAACATTTGTTTTTCTAGTCTCCTTATTTTTGTACTAGAATATTTTATTCAGGGGGATAGAGCTGAAAACTATTTTGTCTTGTAAATTAAGGCTTGATGTTTGTTTAAAACTAACTGTTAAATGAATTTTATAAATTTCCAAATCCAAATTTGAATTTATTTATAAAGTGAATGTATTTTATAACATTGTTCAATCTTTGAAAAACTATTTAGGTATTCAAATTATAATAACAATTAGGTCTAAGGAATTTTAACTCGGCCTATCCAACTTTAAACAATCTGGCAAAACACTCGTCACCGCAACGGAGACCGTAGGTCCAACTGGTATGCTCTCTACTAAATGACCCTCTATACTATAGGTATACCTCATCCTGTAAATCTTATACCCATAAATAAGATAGTCATTAATCACCCACTTTAATGCTTTTTAAAATCGGTAACAAAAAATGAACATTAGGGTCTTCAATTAATAATCAACTGCAAAAAAAAATCTAAAATTTTTTAAAACCTGTGAATCGATGAAGAAAAGAAAAAAATCAAAACCAGTTTGGTTGCCTGATGAAACTTAGGTCGTATTTTAGTTCTTGTATCTTCTGGCAATCAAATTTGAATACTTCCAGTTCAATCGTCCTCCGCAGTGATTCCACAGTTTTAAATAGAATCTTTTTCTTTCCACGACATTTGTGTTCCCTAATGTGCATATTATTCTACTACATTTTCGAGAAGAATTTTTTAGAATTTTCATGATAATTATAGAACACTCTGTATTCGGAGAATTCACCGAATAGTGTAAAATTCAGTGATTTCACTGAACACAGAGTGTTCAATTAAAATTAAGTGACTTCACCGAATTTCAGACTTGTTTTCTTTTACAGAATTCATATTTTAAGTCCAGCTTCAAAAACCTATATCTGAGGAAAAATGTATGTATATGTAAAGTATAAATTTTTTTTAACAGTTTTAAAAAAATTTATTAGATACAAAATTAGTACCTAATTTATCCTAAAGTATGTATTATGTTTGAGCTGGCCAAGTCTGGATATTTTAGCTGTCTGCTGCATAAATTATTTGTCTTATGATCTTAAAATATCTTGGAAAACGCCGGAGAAATTGTGTGATTTGCGCTATTGCGGATGAAGCATTAACTTACGAGTAAATAGAGAAATTACTGGTATTTAATAATCGCGAATGTAAAATATTTACCTGTAAATATGTTATAACAGTAAGATTTTTTTTCTTGTCACGGATATTTTACTTCATAAAACAATTTAGAAATTAAAAGATTTTGTAATCAGTCTTTTTTTTTTCTGGTAACTTGAGTACAGGACAAATTTTAATTTTGAACAACGAAAAGCTGAAGCAAACTGAACTAAGTTAGGATTAATTGAAAGGTTTAAAGCGAATAGTTCATATAAAGTGTTCTATACTTTTTATTACTCTAAGCAGATTTAATAAGTCAATTATTTCATTGTTATTATTCAAAAAATTATTAATCTTGCTATTATACTTTTTAAGAATAATAAAAAAGCAACGCAGAAGAAAGCATTGATCAGTTATGAAACACGCAAAATTGAAAGAATGCATAAGTCTTGACGTCATGTTTTTTCAAAATCATAAACATTGTTTTGTTTCTGTAAGTTTTTTTCTTCAAAGTCATTTAATTTAATTTAATTTTTTGTATTTAAATAACTTATAACTGGCTAAAAAAAATTTTTTTTTGAAGAGGAATTGCCTGTAAAGATTTTACGCTAGAACACATTTCAAATGGGTTTTAACTTTGCAGCGAGCGAGCATGTTTGCAAAACTAACCATATCACTCCATAGCAATCTACGAGCATACCATAGCGTCTACGCACCATAGCAACCATAGCAATCTACGAGAGTTTGGACGCATCACCGAGCGGGCTGAGTCCACAAGTACTTATTGTTTGTATTAAACAATTATGCTTTAAAGTGTTGAAGAAGCTTAGTATCTAGTACTCCAGACTTTAATTTTTTTACTATCTCTATCTAACAACCTAACGAGAACAACCAAACAATAAATCTACTACTATATAAAATCTTTACCCTTTAGAGTTGGAAACTAAGCAAATACATATTTTTAAAGCTTTGTTTAAAATTTAATGCAGGAACATTTTAACCTGCTAAAAGTATATAAACATATATTATTTTGTATTAAAAACTCAAGTTTTTCATTTACAGATTATATAATATATTTGCGATTAAATATTATGTATTTGCGATTAACGATTAAATTTTTACTCAGCATGAAAGGTTAAACTTCTAAATATCATTGTATTTGTTCTGAGTAGCTTTAACACAATAACCAATTCATTAGTTATTGGGAAAAAATAACAAGATTTAGTGTTAAATTTAGAGTTCAGTCAAAAAAAAGAAAAAAAACTGACAAATTTGAATAGGGGTATAGTGTAGGGGTTATAGTCGAGGGAACTGGTCTTTTGAGAAATACAATTTTTGCTTCCTATTTTGCAGTTTTTTAACAAATTATCTTTTGTTTATTGTAAAATTTGTTTCTGTAATTTTTTAATGCACTGTAAAAAAAAATTTGCTCTTCTAAAGTTTATTAAAAAGTAAATGTTCTGTAAGCAGTAACATTTCTCGCTTCTGCTTTTATTTTACTTTAATTATTTAGCATTAAATTATATTATGAATTTAAAACAAATAGGTAAAATCTTGCTTTAAAATGGTTATACATAATTTAGACCAAATGCAATAAGAAACTAAAGTTTCATCTACATTTTAATAAAAAAAGATGCAAGTAAAATACATAGCATTCCCTCACTAAAAAATTTACCACAACAACATTGCGTATGAACTTCATCTTTCTATAGAAATTTCAAAACATGAGCAATCTTTCAGATCCTTGAATGTTCCAACGAGTCAAGGATAGTTACTTCAGATATTACAAAATGATGATCTAAACTTTTATATAATTGCCATAATATCTTTCTGAATGAAAAAAATAAATCTGATGCCAAATTACAAAAGACGAACTTGAAAACGAGATGAACATAGTAGCCGCTTCAGTAGGTCAGGTCGATTCCTGCCCCGTGGCGATATTTTGATGAGAAAAAAAAACTATTAGTGACAAAAGGTTACTGGGTGAAATAGTCGTTCAAGGTAATGACCTGCACGTAAACTTTGGAATAGACGCGGAGGTAAATTATCTAACAGTATAGGTCATAAGGATTCGAAAATATAAAATATTCAAAACAAAAGCGAATTTTTTTTTCTCTAATATGTTGAGAATTTTTCAAAGGAAAAAAAACTACGTAAATTTTAATCTTGAGTTTTGTCTTCTGAGTTCTAATCTAGCGTATAATCGTCATTGAGGTTAACCGAAACTAAGCTAACCATTGAGGTTAACCTAACGTTCTACTGCACTTTTTTTTTTATTCAGGGTACTGCAATATAACCTTATTTAAAATTTATCGTTTTTCAGAATTATGTAAAATTTTGTTTCATCTGATTTAAAATAATCGTTTTTCAGGGTTTTTCAAAAGTGTTAAGTTATTCATCGTTTTTTCTTCCGGATTTCACAAAAATTTATCTAACCTCATTTAAAATAATCAATCGTTTTATGAACTTTATAGAATTTGATACAGTTTTATTTAAATAGGTAATTTATTTGCGTCGCGCTAGAGTTGCACAATGGGCTATCCCGGAAATATTCCTGAGGATGATCCGAAGACATGCCATCGCAATTTTGATCCTCTGCAGAAGAGATTTCAATTGTGAGGCTACTTCCTCATTTTAGACATAGATCTGAAGTGGAAGGAAATTTTTTCCAGATCCCTTTTCCCCGGGTACTGCCGAGCGACAGACATCAGAAATTTCCATTCCAGATTTTTACGAGCCCGTATATCGCGTGTACTCTGTGGGTAATTTTATTTAAATAACCGTTTTTCAGGATTTTACAATCCGTTTTTTTTTCAGGACTTTATGAAATTGAAGATAAACTTTTTTTTAAATAATCAATATCGTTCTTTTTTCCCCTTTTTCTTTATGCAATATTTTTTGTAAAACTGAGTTATTTTTTATCAACAACTTTAAATTTTTGTTTCTACATACTTTTACCATAAATTTGAGCTTCAAAACTATCAATAATATTTCATATTTTGTTTTCTTTTCCTCTGTGGGCTTGTATTACACCTAAATAATGATTTGATGTCGTTACCTTGTAATACATACCATAATGATATTAATGCTTAAACTTATGAGTTTATAATTTTTTTAGAGACAGTTCCATCTTTTTCCAACAAAAGGTTTAAAAAAAAGACTTAAAAAATCCAAACAAATATGTGATTTTGAATAACGGAAAACGTGTTATTTGTGAAAGATTAAATATCACATTTTTCAAAAAACGAAATTTTCTTATAAGTGAATTCAATACAAAAAAGAAAACCAGAGCGTATTACTTACACTTTTCTTAAAAAAATTAAATTGCATAAAATTATAAATAATAATTTTTGTGTTTATAAAGTTTCTAGATATTGTTGGTTAAGTTTTTCATATTAGATCTAAGCCAAAATGCGTGAGTAAGAAAATAGATTTCTATTATTAAGAATCTTTCCGCATTAGTTTTCTTGGGATTCTTTATTTAACATATACTAGATTCTGTGGGAAAAAAACTTCGCTGTTTAGAGGTAAATGCTGATATCAAATAATGAATAGGCCGATGCAAAAAGTAGTTTAAAGCAAAAAAGCTAAAAAAATCACTAAAAAAGCAAACAACTTTCGAACAAATTGAAATTTCAAAACAAAATTTTTAAAATTTCATGTTTCTAAGTTTCAAAGATTTTGTGCGGCAAAGCAAAATGAGACGTAAAGCAAAAAAAAAAAAAAAAAAAAAAAAAAANAAAAAAAAAAAAAAAAAAAAAAAAAAAAAAAAAAAAAAAAAAAAAACTTTCAATTGCAATTACTTCTAAACAAATTGGAATTTCGAAGGAAAAAAATATGTGTTGAAATCATAAACATATGTGACACTTTCAGCATACAAAATTTCAGTTCTGAAATTGCATTACTTTAGGATGTAGAGAGGCCCGTATGTTTTTTCCTACTGGTTTACCAGTGCTCTCGAACTAATTATCAAATGTTAATTTTTTTATTCCATTGTACACCCAGTACATTTTTCTACACACCTTCCTAATTTCAAGTTCCTAAGTCTTGTGGTTTTTGCGCAGCAACACAAAATGTAACGTTACGTTGAACACCCAAATCAGACGACCCTTACAATTTTTTAATATAAAGACATTATTAAAATAAATACAAAACAAATTTTGTTTTAAAGTTGTATTTAGCATAGAATGTTTTATTATTCTGAGCAGCAGAAAAATAAAAAATACTTTAAAAAGTTCTTAAGTTGTGATGAAATACGCAAAAGGTAAAGTTAACAAGAAGGGAACAAAGCTTTTGAACTAGCTCCTAACAAAACTAATGAAACAACCTTTTTAGAATTGCGACTATACTTCATATTTTAAAGGTTTAAAATCCTAATTCATCGAAAAAGTAGATATACGTATTTATTCTAAGAAATTATATCTTTGTGTCTGATTTCGTAACTTTAAATATCGTCTGCACTTAGGAAATAGCATATTAAAGTGATCTTTTCAAGCTATTAAGTTCAGTGTTGTAATGCTAAAAAAACTTTTTCCTGGAACGGAAGTATCACGTCGGTATCAGAGCAAGTTTAGAAAATTTCTCATACCTTTAAAGAATTCTTCCACAAATTATTATTAATTTGTTAAATTTATAAATACGTGTGCACGAATTAATACCTAAATGTGAAGAAACGAAAATGCTATTTTTTTAAATCTAATGTATCACGATTGAGTTAGATGAGAGTAAGAAACATCAAAAATTGATTGGTGGAGAAAATTCAGAAAATATGAGAGAAGATTGTAAAAAACAGCATGAAGATTCATAAATCAAATAGATTTATTTTCATAGATATATTTATTCAGTTCAGCCTTTCTTAATTGAAATTTGTTTAATTTCAATAACTGCTTTTTTCATAAAATTTTGACTTCAATTTTGACGAAAATTCTACAATTAGATGTTGATGGAAATGGTTACAGTAAACCCATAATAGTATATAAAATAATATTCTTTTTTTTTTTTAAAAAATTTCACTACAAAATATTTTTAGATTAATAATTATTTTCTAGTTTTAAATTTTTCGAACAACAAGCTGCACATACATTAACATTACTTAGTAGATTATAATTTAAAATATTATGATGTTTACAGGATGTTAAAAAATTTTTAAATTATTTGCAATAGTTTCCAAAAAAGTTATTTAATTAAAAAATATTTAGCTGTAACGAAATGTTAATAATTATAATTAAACATTACTTTTAATATTTATTTTAAAAGAACCACTGAGTAAAACTTACAATATTTTCTAAATTATAGATCAATTAGTGAGCAATTTTAAAAATTAGAAACCATACCATCATAATACATAATAGAAAACTCTAAATGTAACGTAAGAAGTTTATTTAAGGAAGTGTTTCTAATGTAACGTTTTAAAAAAAATCGATTTCTCAAGAAAATTAAAAAGATTACATTTTTAAATGGATCAATGCGGTTAATGACGAACCAGTGATCCAATTTATCTAAGAAAAAGTATTAAAATTGCAAATAAAAATATGCAAAAAAATTATAAGGGGTAATTCAAAAATATAAATAACTAAAATCTATAATTAAATTAAATTTGAAGAAAAGATAAATCATTATTAGAAGTCTCTTTTAAATAAAATTACATAGAATTACGAAAAATTAAATTTAAAAAAACGTAATTAACTAATCAGTACTAATAAAATAATTAAATGTTTTCCAATCTAAACTAGCTCTAAAGGAATATTTTTAAATGTATGTTTTTGTGTCAGATTTTATTATTTACTTAATTGTCAAAATCATCCTTTATTTTTGTCTTTAAATACGCACATTGTGATACAAGATGTAAAGCAATTAAATACTTAATTCATTAGCATTGAGCATTAATTTTCATTCTTATACAATTTATATTTTTCTACTTTATATTTCAGCATCTGGAAAGCACTTCTAATTTAAAAGAATTATTTGTAATAAATAAATAAGACTGTTAAAATTATTCTATATTTGAAACAATCTTAAATAACTTCAAGAACTGCCTATATGTGATCTTTTTTTCTTGAAAACGTTTAAATAAATTATGTTTTTTTTTCACATTTAAAGCAATTCTTTTTAAATTTTTTTAACAAGAGATCTTGGACCTGGATAGCCTGGTTGGTAGGGCACTGGGCCGATGTCCTAGAGGTCGTAAATTCGATCCTCACCGGCCGAAAACTCCCCATATAGTAAATGGTGACTGATGCACGTTAAATCTGTCGAGTCACTAAGTCATCCATGTTTCCATAACAAATTATACCTCTGGAAGTACTGATCAAGGAGTTGCCTTGTCTTCTGGATTGGGTTCAAAATTACAAGGCTACGGAGTTGAACATTAGCTGTCGTAAACCCAAAATTGGGTCGGCTGTTCAACGACGGGGATAAAATAAACAAAGGACCTTCAACTTTTGTGTGAAAAGAAGGGTGACAGGTAAAAAAAGAAGCTGGCATAGACAGCTCAAATTACAGAAGTCCTGACAAACTTGATTTCCGGTTGTCTTTCAAACTCGTCAACCGACTTATTAGACTTTTTTGGAGGAAAATAAAAATTTATGAATAAAATAAAAACGTGTAATAATTAACTTATAGTTAACTTATACTTGCGGCGTTACGACTAGTAAAAAAGTACCGAGACGCCATTCCCCTCCCCCCTACATCCCTAAGATTGCATGCTGTTGCATAAAAATTAGCTCAAAAGATATAACGATGTTCTGTGGATAGAGAACTTAATAAGTGTAAACAATAACTAAATTCTTAAACGTGGATGAAATTTCAGAAACTTCCCTCCGCTTACGATACGAGATAGGCTTCATATTCCGGGAAATTCGATAATTGAGAATTATATTCGAATTCGCACTTACTTTTTTCCTTTATAAGATTTTTCAGTATTTTACAAATTCCAAAATGTCATAATCCTTAAATCGATATGAGAAATTTTATATCATAGCATTAATAATGTCATGGATTCAACTTTCTTAAATCAACTTAAGGCTTAAGTCTAAGGGAAGGGTTACCATGTTTAGAGTGTAGAAGTACAATAGCAATATGATATGGAATGAATTTCTTTCATATTTGGACGTAAAAATTAATCAGAAGTAGTAACCCGGAAGTCGTATTATAAATTTTAACCACTTTATCACCACCGGTGCTCAGCTTTATTTGGTTCTCAATTCATTCTTATTCTTCTGTGCTCTGTACAAAGCGATTTAAATATAACTAATGTATTTCGGTTCTAGTATTTTTTTAATGAATTGTGAAATATGTAAATCTTATACCCACCAGCCACAAAACCGTGTAAAACTTTAATATGGCTCTCAACTTCACTCTGTCTCTCAACCATTATGAAAGACTTCATCGACCTTATACACACTATAACAAAAAAATCGAAGCACCAAGAAGCAATCATCAGATTGCTTTGAAATTTCGTATGCACGAATGTTTTGAACAGATATGGCTGGAATGATGCCGACTGGGGACGTATAGTCTTTAGCGACGAATCCCGCTTCCAACTGTGTCCTGACGATCATCGAAGACGTGTTTGGAGACGCACAGGTCAGAGGGGGGGGGATCCTGCCTTCACTATTGCACTCCACACCGGCCCTCAACAAGGCATTATGGTTTGGGGTGCCATTTCCTTTGACAGCCGGACCCCTTTGGTCGTCATTAGAGGTACACTTACTGCACAGCGGTACGTCAAAGACATCCTAAGACCTGTTTTGCTACCGTTCCTTTTGCAGCGCCCTGGGCTGGTTTTTCCGCAGGGCAATGCCAGACCACATACGGCACGCGTTGCTATGAACTGTCTGCAAGCTTGTCAAACTCTTCCTTGGCCTGCCAGATCACCAGATCTCTCGCCCATCGAGCATGTCTGGGATATGATGGGAAGGCTATTGCATCTGATACGGAATGTTGATGACTTCGTTCGACAATTGGATCGAATTTGGCAGGAAATACCGCAAGAAATCATCCGGGAGCTTTATCGGTCTATGCCACGTCGTGTGGCAGCTTGTATCCAGGCTAGAGGCGGGTCAACGCCTCATTGAACTTGTTACTGTAACTCTGCAATAAATTATTCAATTATTCTGAAATTTTAATCATTTACTTCTGTACATTGTCTTCCTATCCACCAATTTTCGTTTCAATCGGACAACTCCTTCTTGGTGTGTCGATTTTTTTGTTATAGAGTGTATTTAAAAAAAGTATTACCAAAAAACTTTTTATAGATGAAACAACGTTATTTAAATTTGACCACGATAAAGATTCTTGCCATGTAGACAATGAAACAATAAGTAAAATCCATATAAATAAACTTATATACTATACTGTAAAAAGATTTCAATAAAATAAATCGTGTTAAATGAACATTTAACTTTGACTATCCATTTGAACATTTAACTATCTAGTAATTTATATCAGTGTATTCTAAATAAATTTCACTTATTCAATTTAATAATTTAAAAATTGCTTTTTTGCATGATTGAAACAAATCAACACTTCTTCATTTCCAACAAACAGTAACATTTATTTCTTTTTTTTTTCCATAAAAACTCATTATACTGAAACAAAAGTAAAGATCAACTCTTCAGAATCATAAAAACGATATAAATGGGGAAAAAAATTTCTTTTGTATATATTTCTCAAGAAACTAAACTGAAAAATCGATAGAAGTTTGGTTTCCTCACTTCTTTTCAGAGAATTAAAGAGTCAGAGCGAAAAGTTAACAGTAGCGTCATCTATAAACCGTTTTATTTAACCGTGTTTGTATCATCGACTTGTAATAAGAAATTCACTGCAACTTTATTTGCGGTTTTGTTTAGTAAACAAATGTATTCTTTGATATTCCGAAAATTAAAATTAATTTATTAAATGCTCATTTATTTAGATAAAAAGTGTATACATAAATGGGGATTTCATAAAAAATAAAATAATATATTGCTGATTCTTAATTAATTAAAAAATAGATCTTTTTTTTGTTATGTGCATTTTAAATAAAACGAAAAATAACTGCTGAAAAATTATGGCATCTGTATTTCGCCGTCGAATTTCTAAACAAGTAAATGAATTTTATTTAATAAAAGTCTTCTATTATAAAATTGCACTGAATATCGAACTAAAGTTGTTGATCACTAATTCTATTATGTTATATAATAATTATAATTTCCTGTGAGAAATAAATGCTATAATCTTAATTTAAAATAAATTATTAAAATTTTCCAGATTCTTATTAATATAATTGAAAAATCAATCTATTAAAAATTTCTCTTAGAAGATATTTTTAATTAATTTTACTCAGATTTACTATTAACTTTTTTAAACTGCTTCATTGTAGTGAAACTGATGCATAATTGTTTCATTAACTACAATATTCTTATCATGGCTTTAATATGGATTTATTATTACAGATTACTTCCATTCTTAGACCTTTTCTGGAAGGCGAAGAAACGAAATATATATACGATTCTCTACCATACTCTCTTAAATTTAGCCAACCTAAGCTGTAAGTATAAAACTTTAATATTTTAATGAATTAATTTTTTTTGTCGCTAAACATCAATTTGGCGAGCTAAAGGTATGACAATGTCATTTTTAAAACTTGAAATATGACATCATTTAATATTGAACATTAAACATTTACAATAAATTTCATTTGTAAACACAAATATTGAAAAGTTATCCCAATAATTTTTCATTTTAATATCCATCCCAAAACTTTCATCCCGTCCATCCATTCCAAATAATTTTTCAATTATCAGGATATAAGTTTTGATTAAGTTGCCTTATATCCGCATTCAACATCACTGGGATGGGGATATTTCCGTATCGTGATCTGCCTCGCCAAGGCGGCAAATTGATTTTAAAGAGGAAAATTTTTTTAATGAATAAACATGTAGATGTTTTCCTGGGTATGGCTACGAGTTATACCCTTTGAGTTTACCCCTTTCCTGTAATGTTTTTTTTTTAAAGTTTCTCTCGGGCCGCTGCCCGGAAGTTGCCACAAATCGCGATATGGAATATGCGATTATTTTACCACAGATCACAATGTGGAAATCTCCCCTCAGTGATTATTAAAGATAAGTTAGTTCGTAAGTTAAAATTCCTTCTCTTCCTGTTTTTATTTTATGAAAATTTGACCTTAACCGAAATAGCTTTTTCTCAGCCTACTAATTTAGGAAACAGATAAAGAACTTAACTTGTTTTTTTTTTTATTGTTCATTTTATTTATCGAACTTACTCTGAGACTACCGCTGAGTTTCAGAATCTGATTAAGCTCAAGTCAATACATTCTTTAAGATATTCTTTTTATGCAGCATATCCAGGAGGATTAAAAATTAGAAAAAGTTGGACATTAGGTCTAAAATATACATAGAAAAAGCTTTAACCCCTTGGGGACGGGTGGTTCAGAAAAGCATTCGTACAAAATCAGAATCAGGTTGTAATTAAATAAAAAGTGGCAACTTAAATGTAGTCGTTGCTAATTTAACAGACTTACTTTGCTTCTACTTTAATTATTGTTAGTTTAATCATCTATATAATCAATGTTAATTCAAAGTATAACTAAATAGTTTTATTTTGAACAAAATAATGGTGAATTAAATAAATCAAACAATTATAACTCCGCCCACAAATAAACTGCTAAATTAATACTTTGATTACCAGTTTTATCTTTTTACCCTGATTGATACGGTTTTATGCTGGCACGTATTTGTGACAGTCGGCGCGAAAGGGTTAAAGACAAATTTATCTGCTAAATAAAGATATTTTGTTGGAAAATTGAAGTTGAGTTGATATTCAGCAACTTTGCAAAGAATTATTAATTATGCAGTCATCTGCATCTTTGCTCTATTTGTAGTGCCCTAATTATAAATGTTTATTTAAGAAATATATGTTTCAAGTTCCAATTCTGCAAATGGAATGTTTTCTATTTAAAGGCATTTTTAGATAACTTTTAAGGGCTCTAGTGATAATGATCATGCATTATTTTAATGTGCCTTTTCCTTTCTAATCAAACATACAATATAAATGTGCCGTTACAAAATTACAGTGTCCTTAATTATTAATATTTTTTACCTGATGCATGAATCACTTGTTTGAAAGCAACCTGGTACTGTTTAAATTAATTAAGTTAACATGACAATATATTAAATTTAACTTTTTGTAATGCCGTATAATTTTTGGTTTGAGCCCAAAATATTTTTCAATAAACTTAATCTTTGTTGATCTTATAGTTTATCTCCTCAATTTGAAATATCTTGGAAAGATGTCGTAAAATTAAAACCTCATTTGATGGGTAGAATTCATCTGAATACAGTCATGACATATTTGAAAAATCAGGTAGATTGCTAAATTTATCAATATGTTTTATTATTATTTCAAACTGTATGTAATTTATAAATGTATTTGTTTTGATATGAAGTGCATTTTCTTTGTGAAATTTCCTAATTTTATTTATAGTTTTCTCTCCGACTGTTCATTAAGTGCAATGACTTAAGAAGTTTTTTTTTTATTTTCAAGGGCATATTAAAAAAGACAATTGAATGTAAAAAAAACTAGCAGTAAATCTATAAATGAGAGCGAGCGGTCAAATAGCGTTCCAGATTGATTTCCGGCGAAGAGCGGGGCATCTAAGCAAGTGAGACAAGTCACTCTCTCACACAAGGTACAAAAAGTGATGCCAGAGTTGTAGATCATTTTGCAGAATAAACGTTGCCCAGGGTGCACCACAAGGAGGTAGATCTACATTGCAACCCTGATTTTAAAAGTAAATTAATGGAAAAAGGAAGAAAATTTAGAGAAAGATAAAAAAAAAAATTAAAGAAAAGGGCTCATATAGAATCAATCTGAAATCTTTTCACTGTATTCTTAAACACAAAAACACTAGCAAGTGCAATCGAAGCTGGATCCATTGTTTCCCCATGTATTGTCTTGTTTAAACAGTCCCATCCGAAGTCAACTAATTTTTGTTCAAAAATGAATCTTTATTTCCTTTCTTTACAGTAACATAATTATTTAAATATTTTGTGTAAAACTATATATCTTGTTATTTATATCAGGGCTCAAAAAAACTCAGAAATTTTACCCGTCCCAGAGGGCGGCTTGTTTCTTTAATGTACCCGTCCTCCTTTGAAACTAACCCGTAACTTCTAAATAAATAAAAATATAATTTTCTCTTATTTATTACAAACATTTATATAACTTACACAATAAATTAGTAGTTACTAGGATTACATTATACAATAATAAAATTAATGCTATGTTACTAATAGTAACCTAGTATTTCTTTTATGAAATAATTTATTTCTTTTATGGAATAATTTAAATGACAAAGGTCAAGTTATCTGGAATGTCAATTTATCTGAGGGTACTGCGTTTCTTAAATGAATCAAATATGGTGTTTGCCAGTTCCACAATCAAGCCAATGATTTACAGAGGTTTATGCACGGAAATCTGAAAAGGGTTTTCCATTTAAGAAGTCCAAATGCACATGCACAGAGCAACTTTTCTTTTGTTTACCGATTGCATGAGCATGCGCATTTGGTCTGACGAAGGAATTAACCGGATTTCTAAATTAGAGGGTCATTTTAGAAGTGAGGCGCTAGACTCGTGTAAGATAACAAAAATTGAAAATGTATCACGATCGTTAACGCAGTGTTCCTACGAGTCAGAGAGAACAGGGAAAACCTGGAATTGTCAGGAAATTTTATTTCAACTCTAAAAATTAGGGAATAGTCAGGGAAATTTGCAATTTTCTTACAAAAACCTGTAAAATTCCTTCATTATTCCTGGAAAAAAACCAGTCTTAAAATTGTCTATAACAATACTCAGTTATTGGTACTCAGTTATTGTCTATAACAATACTCAGTTATCAGTAGAGTTAAATAATTCTAACATCTATTACAATTATTTATTGTAAAAATTTTACATTTTAGACATAGTAAATTGCATCCTTCCTCATATAATGATATATATTTTACACAAACAATCTAATACTTGGTATAACAAATAAAAAAATTCAAATTTTTTAATGAAAAATTTCGTAGTATATATAAAATATGGTGTAACATCTTGGACAGCTGACCCCTGAGTACATTCCCCTCTGGCATCCGGTGTCTCCCCACGAAATTCTAAGAACTCGATGCTCCTGCAAAAAGAGGAGAAAGACTGGACTCTGTAAGAGAGGAGACAAGCAGTCTGGTGAGATGAAGCATCATGAGCGGACCTTGTGCCGTCTCGATTTGAGAACTTTTTATTATATAATTTTGTGTTCGGTAGAAGTGATGATAATTGTAAATAACGGTGTATATAATTGTAATACAACCTTGTACATCTAAAATTTACCCAGAAAAAGTTATTAAAAGATTGTTTGTTTTGATAAGAGTTTTAGTTCACTCTGAACAAGTAACGAAATCGTTACAATGGTATGGATTTTCATTGAAATTTACCTGGAAAAGTCAGTGAATTTTTTTTCTGAAATTGAGTGAAAACCCTGTAACGGGAAAATGGCCGTCTGCGAGGACGTCGGATTTGAGAAATCCTTTGTCCACGGCGAATTTTTGACAGTCGAGGGCTGGCAGTTTTTCGAGCCCTGATTTATATATGTATATATTTTTTTAACAATATGTGTATAGTAAATTTATTATGACTCAATATGTTATTTTTGCTCTTATTTAATGTTGAATTTTTTAGGAATTCCCTACTTCAGATGGTATTACAAGCATATGTTATGATAGTCTAAAACAAGATAAACTTATATTTTACATAGAGCAAGAACTTTTTACTTCAGTAAGTAATATCCTATTAAAAAAAATTTATAATGTAAGAAATCAATGCTTCCTAATAAAAAAATAATATTTCTTAACATCTCCCATTAAAATAAGAGAAAAAGCTGTTCTGTATTTGTTGTTTTATATCTATAAGTTATTTCTTCTATGAATGAAACAATTGACTTTTGTTATTAGTATTTTTTTATTTGAGTTATGATAATTGTTAATTAATTTTAATATTTTAGCTCCAAAATTGCTTTAACTCTCTTATATTTATAAATTTCTGTAACTATCTAAGGTGTACAATGCGCAAAAGAATTGGTTCATCCAGTATAACTTTTGATCTAATGGTCAGATCTTCATGTTCTAGAGTTGAAACTTAGGATGACTTCAAATATACTAATTTATTAAAACAGATGGTATTTGAATCATTTATTAATAATAGTCGAAAATACTTTAAAATTAATATTTATTAATATTAATAAAAAAAGTGAATTGTAAGTAATAGAATTAAATATATCATTTAAAAGAATGTAATTTTACATGGCAAAATACAAAATTTGAGTGAAATCAGTCGTATAGTTTTTGAGAAATTCTTATTTTTAGTAAGTATGTAAAAAATAAAAGTGTTTACTAAAAGTTAGATTTTGCATGGAATTATTTTTTGATAAATGAATTTTATAATTTGTGCAAGAATTATTTAATTCGCATAAAATGTTATCAAGATATAGAGTCCAAACTTTTGATCGCTCTCCTGACCAAACTATTAGAATCATATTTCCCAGGTTGCAGCTATCCCCTTTATTTAAGGGATCAGAATTCCGAATCTAAAAAAAAAGTACATTTTGTGTCTAATTTTGTACCTTAAAGTATCGTCTGCACAAATTATTGAGCCTATTTTAGGTCATCCCCTCAAACCATTGAGATTGAGTACTAAAAGGTGAAGATCTAATCATTAGATCAAAAATTATTCTGAGTGGTCCTTTTTTTTGTGTGCACTGTTCAGTCTATAAATAATTTATCTGTAAATTCAAAATATTATTTTTCTAATAAACTTTTATATTTTTAGAGTGTTCTTCTAGATATATGCCATAGAATCAATACCATGCCTGATCACAGCACATTTTTTAAGTGTATTCCTCCAGAAACTATTGTTATTGACTTTAGGTAACTAAACTGAATGTATATAAATAATATGTGACTGTTTTTATTATAAATACTGTTGTAACATAATATTAATATTGCCATAGCCTCCTTATAAAAATTTATCTATAATAAGAGTGGTTAATCTCTCTTCCTCAAAATAGGGAAAATATGGAATTCTCAAGGTAATACGAAATCAACTTTTAAAATTCTTGGAGTATAAGCATTTAATAAAAATCGCACACAATTTCAACTCTAGTGTGTTTCAATCTATTATTAAGCATATAAACTACTGTTATTGTTTTTATCTTTCTAAACATCAATTCTATTTTAATAAATAATTCTAATTAATGATTTTGATATTACCACTTATTATAAAATAAAGTCATTCCTTAAATTTTTTTAAACATTAAAAAAAATAAACATTTCAGAAAATCAATCAATTCATTATTCTTCTTAATTTTAAATCTTTAATTAAAATTAATAGCGAATTTATTAAACAGAAATTATAAATTTAAACTGAAGAAAGTAATTTTATTTTTTAAAAAATTCTTCTCGTCCTAAATGCTTATTATTTGCATACTACCTTTTAAATTATGATAAATTCACATTAAAGGTGTTTTTAATGCTTTTTTGCCAAGGAAAATAAAAAATTTAATCCTCAGTTTAAATGCCTTAAGTACCAAGCAGAGCTGTAATTTAAACTAGAACTGACAAATGGCTTTAATATAAACATTTAAACTTTTTTTAAAAATGACCATTTTGTCAAAATTTTACCATCTAGATAAAATTCATTTATGAAATTTTTTGTGAACCTAAGCAATGCAGCGAAGTAGTTTCTTGTGTATAAGAAATTAGATCTTAAATGCTTTTGATTTCCATGAAACAGAGGTGTTCCTTCATATTGAAATACCTCGCCATTTTCATGATATATAACATAGAGGACACTGTTTAAAGATGGCCAAACCTAGCCTTATAGTCATGAATAATTGTTGCAAATTTCCAACAGATATAAATATAGCATATTATTTAATTTCATGTGAGGACAGAGCTTTCAAAAATCAGCCTTAATTTAAATCAAATCAGTAAAAGTTTTACATTTTACTCTAGAATATTGACTTTGGTCATCTTAATGTCCTTAGTTTCATAAATACTTCAAAAAGAACAGCACTTTAAAAGTAATGAGTTGTTTATTATAGTCACTTGATAAACAGTGTTTTTATGCCCTTTGTTTACAGTGTAAAGTAGAGTCTTGATTGTTCAAGTTTTTAATAAATCTGAATTGGTGGGAAAAATCAGTTTAACATCCAAAGATTGACCAGTGCATGCACAATGTGTGGAAGAATTGTACTTTTGTCCAAGACCGTACTCGAGGTGGAGAGAAAGGGACAATTTTCCTGGGGTCTTGTCTAATTTCATTTAAAAATATATAGTTTTTTAATTAATTTTTAACAAAAACTGAAAAGCATTATCAAAGATTCCCTTTCTTAAAAAATGGCATTATTTACTTGATAAGTATCGCAAAATCAATCATTTATTGTTTTGAGTATTTATGATGTAGCTTTTTATTGCCTAATACATAATTTTCCGTATTGTGTTTACTTTGATTACGCTAAGCCTCCTTATTTAAAGTTTTTTTTCTTCCTATTCATAACATTTTTTAATTGTTAACATTAGTCTTGCTAAACGCATTGAAAAATATCCTTTTTTTAAAAAAATAATTTATGTTAATTTTGTGCCTAAAATTTTAAAAGATTATAAGTTTCACTCATGATTTAAAATATTAAATGGTTTTTTAAAGTTTGTAATTAAGATTTTTTACGTTTGCTCTGCGCATAGTGCTAAATTTGTAATATGTGATACATATTGCAAAATTTGTAAAGTGTGATGCATAGTGCTAAATTTGTAAAAGTGATGCATAATTATTTTATTTTTTCAAGCTCTCCTAATATAGCGAAGCCTTTTCATTATGGTCACTTTCGCTCTACTGTTATTGGGAATTTTATTGCCAATATTTGCAAATACATAGGACATGATGTTACAAGAATCAATTATTTGGGTGATTGGGGAATGCAATTTGGTATGTATATTCAACTTCCTTTTAACCTCACAGTTACAACTCTTTCTTAGTAACTCATTTGTTTTACTTTTTTTAACCAAGGTATTCTTGCGGTTGGTTTCAATAAATTTGGTTCTCATGATAAACTGCAAGCAGATCCTTTAAATCACTTGTTTGAGGTAAATTGATTCTGATCAAAACTTTCTATTTCTACAGAGTATTTATCTGTATCTAATTTATTTATATCTAATTATTAATCAAAATACTAATCTTTTGAATCATTTTGATAAAAATAGTGATCCCTCCCATATATCCTATGGGATAAATGGGAGGGATCCTATGGGTGGCTATATTTAACCTATGGGTGGCTAATAGGGAAGAAAAAACATAAGCATCCCCAAAACCAGTAGTACAAAAATTTGATTTTTTTATAATTTTTTTTTATTAAATGCATATTTTATAAATGATTTATCTTTCATAAGTAGAACAAGCATTATAAAATTATGAGAGTAATTCTTTGTGACGAAATTACATTTCATTAAAAACAATGTATAAAATTGCAAATTGTAAAATTATTATTTTTATTGAAAACTTATACGCATTTCATTGTTACATTGATACACCTTTATCAGTAGCATAATTGGAAGCGATTTTAAAAACTGTAGAATCTACAAAATTCCATGTCCACTGCGGATTGTCTTAAATTGGGCAAATTAAATAAGCACTCAAACATGGGTCGAAGAACATCAAAGATCAATCAAGAATTCATCTATCACAAAACACTGCTGGACAGAAGGCCAAGTACTATATTTTTTTTCTCACCTCATATCATCCATAAATGTGTTTCATGCGTTGACTTTGATCTTTTGGAGCTTTTCTACATCCTCAAAAACAAAAACTCTGTTATTAATGATCTTGCTGCTAGACAAGATTTGTCAAACTTTTGAAAATCATTTATTTTTGAAGGTGTTACCTTTTGCTTACGGCTGGTACAACATGTGGACCACATATGATGGTAACATTGTAAGCAAACATGGAACATCATAAGCAAAGGGTTAATTGTGTATTGATCTCTTTCATATGTTGTAACCTCTGTCGGATAAAATCGATTCAGTTTTTACCATCACTGCCATTTATCTTTCCGATCAAGGTGAACTACTGTGATGCCGAAATACATGTAGGTTTTTAATAAAAATTTTACCATTTGAGATTTTAAATGTTCTCAATAAAATTTAAAAGTAAGGAATGGTGGCTACTAGTTCTCAAGACTAGACACACCATTTGTGGGTTATTTCTTTGTGATAAAAAGTTACTGGTATGCTTAAAATCATCTGAAAACAGCTTAGCAATGCTGTCAATTTTTTTTCTTTATTTTTTTAGTTAATAAGAAAAAGGGATAGTTTTTTAAATAGCTATTTTTCATTGAATTTTTGATTATCTGGATCCATATTTAATTCCAATTAATCTAAATTTTTGGAGTTCTGCTGTGTGTGTAAACATGAACTGATTTTAAATTACACTGTCTTAAAATATCATATACAGGAAAATCAATAAGTATCTACTGAGTTTAAGTGCTTATTTGTTAATTTTTATTGGGGAGAAGTTATCTGCGTACCCAAAAGTAGAGGCGGAAGTAGTTTAAAAGTTAGAGAGAGGAATAGTTGTTTTTGTAGTCATTGAATTTGCATATAATTAATTGACTACAAAATTTTCATAATTAATTTATTATAGTTAATTTTGTCCTTCTTTGTAACAACTATGAGTCAATGTTTCACTAATTTAGTCAATTATTTTTATATAATTTGGTTCCTATTAAAATAAATAATTAATGTTCTACTATGCATGTATAAACGGAAGTCAGATTTGAAATTGTACTTTTTCGAAATAAAATTAGCAGAAAAATTAATGATATTTTCCAATTTGCTTAGTGTTATGAGGGGAACATAAGGTTACCACATGATGACTAAATTTAACAATTGACAATTTTATAAAAAGAGCTGCCAGTTACCACCCAATTGCCATTTTTTTTTGTCAAAAATGCCCTAAACGTACATTTTATTATTTTAATAAATAAATATGGGATCAATGAAAATTATTATTTATGTTTTTTTCTTAAAATTTTTCTTCATTTTTTAAATTAACCTTGTAATATTTACCATATTTTAAGAAATGCTTCAAAGTAAATATTTTACTTTAATATCTACAGTTTTCTTAATTATTTACAATTTTCAATTTTTGAGAAAGTAGACACTGTTATAAGAACTACTACTGACCACTGGCAGCCAGCGAGATATCCTAATATTGCCCTTTACCTATTGTATAAAATTATATATTCATTTGGAATCTATCATTCTATTAGTTACTAATGTTGTTTTATAATGTTAAAAAGAAAAGATATGCAGGATACAATATTTAAATTATTATTTAAAAGTATTACTTTTCTATTTATTATTAGGTTTACAAAAGAGCAAATGAAGAAAATAACAGCAATCCTGATTTTAATGAAGAGGCAAGAAAATATTTTGAAAGAATGGAGCAAGGTTTATTTAAATTTATGATAAATTATTTTATGTAACTATTGATTAATGCATTTGTTTTATTCCTTAACTTTCTTTTGAACTGTATTTCACTTATTAAAATAGTTGAGTTAGTTCATATCAAATTAATTCAAATAAATTGCTTTATTACTGCAATATAAAGACTACTTTTGGCTTTTGTAGTTTTAAAGACTTAAGTTTTACAAATTGTCAACAAAAATTGCGTTAATTTTTATTTTTAAGTTTGGAGGTGAAATTCTAAAAAATTTTATTTTTAATTCTATCTAAAAATCTTTGGATTTTTGTTTTATCTTTCTATTAGTTTTTTCAATTCCATTTCCTTAAAATTCAAATTATTGCATTTAGTTTTCTGTAATGTTACTTGTTTGCTTTAAAATACCGTGTTGTAGTTGTAATGCAGCCAACAAGCTATAGCAAGAAAATGTAACTCAGAGATATAATCCCATGGTCCACATAAGTTTTCAACACATGTAAGCGAGCGTTATTTTTTACTATGCCAAATATCACAAAAATAGGGGTCATTTTAGTTAAATATTTTATGTGCTATTTAAGTCTAGCTTTTCATTTTTTTATGATTACTTTTTATGGTTACTTTTTAGAATCAAACTTATAGAAATAGGGATCATGTCAAATAACACAAAAATAGGCGTCATGTTAGTTAAATATTGTATGTGCTATTTAAGCCTAGCTTTTCATTTTTTTTTATGGTTGCTTTTTAGAATCAAGCTCAGCCTGAATTCATTCCTGCTGTAAAACACACATACATTTTACAATTAAATTTTAAAAGAGAAAATACCCTTCAAAAAAAGCTTTTTGGATATATTACGCTAACACTGGAAGGTTTTTGTGGTTTTCCCTTTTATGTAACGCAAATGCAGATAAGTTTCATAAAAAAATCCTCCATGAAAGTAAATTTTTCCCAATACTTGATCCAAGACTTCCCTTGTCTTCTCAATTGGTTTCAAAATTACAATGCTACTGAGTTGAACATTGGTAGTTATAAACTCAAAAAATTGGATTAGCTGTTCCACGACATTTAAAAATTAAAGTATATATGTGTAAAATATAGTATAAATCCTTCTTGTCTCAATATCATATATCCTAAAGCTGGTGTAAAGACTTCAAATATAATTCTGTCATTATTACACTAATCTATTCCTCCTTACTTATACTCTCATAATAATTTGTCTTATCTCAATTAAAACAATTCAACTTACAAAACGGTTTTTTAAAAATTATTAAAACTCTTAAAAGTGTAAAATGTTTTGTCCTTAAATTATGTTTCTTACATCTTTTATTTCTGGCAAATGATTGCTTAAAAATATTTGATACCTTCTGTTACACTTTTTGTTTAGTGAAATAATATTAAAAAGAGAATGTCTATCTAATGTTAATATTTTTAGCAGGAGATCCAGAAGTATTAGATCTATGGAAAAAATTAAGAGACATAAGTTTAGAAGAATTGAGTTTTACTTATAAGGTATCTTTTTTAAATCCATTTTTAACTCTTTTTTTATTCTTGAATTTCATTTCTTTAAATTTTTACAATTTATACTATAATATTTTATCTTTGATGGTTACATTTATATTTCTAACGTTTATGTCACCCTTCAACTGTTTAGTTGTACAAACATAAAAGTTCTTTCTTTTTTTCTTTTTTTTTTTGTAAGCATTTTCTTATACATTCTTTTTAAAGACAAAATGCCAGTTAAGGATTAAAAATTTATCTTATACATCTAAGATAAATTTTTAATCCTTAACTGGCATTTTGATTCCATTTATTTATTTATATACAGCATTTTTTTTTTTTTTTTTTTTTTTTTTTTAGATGGAGTCTCACTCTNTTTTTTTTTTTTTTTTTTTTTTTTTTGTGATTCAAAAAGTGCAATTAGCCACTTTTACCTTATGATAGACCATAGGTTGTGCATTCCTATGCTAAACTAACATTTAGATTTCTATATATTATTGTGATTATAACTAAATAGTTATTTTTAATTCTCTTTTAGAGATAATAATGTTTTCCTATTATAGAAATTCTTTACCAAGCAGTTATAATAATTTTTATTTGTGTGTTATTTGTACAGAGGTTAAATATCACTTTTGAAGAAACTCATGGGGAATCTATGTATGCACAAAAAGCAAAAGAGATAATTGATTTCTTATTAACTAAAAAAGTTGCATCAAAGCAAGAGTAAGTATTTTTACTTTCATCATTTTTATGTGTAATTTTTTAATTACTCTTTAATTAATTTATTAAAAAATATATGAGCAGTGAATGTGAAATATTTTAAACAGCTTCTTTTCCTCATTATCATTATTTCCTTGAAACTGCTCAGTACAATTACTTAAACTTTAAACTGAGTACATGCTTTATTTATTGATTAAATTACAGTTACTTTTTTTAATAATTTGGTTTTAACTCTGATAGATTTGTTTTAAAAAAACAATAATAATTCCCATGACAAAGGTTATCCTTGTCTTATAAAGAGCTTTCACTATAGAGGCTTCCTAAATTAAACACAAATTTTCATCAAATTATTTTACTCCATCGAGTTTTGAGAGACAAATACAAACTTCAGGAAAATGACCTGCCTTTCTTTCTAAAATGGTCAGAGAAAACTGAGCAACTGTAGATGTCCAAAAGTCTGACTATCCCTTCCACTTATCCAAACTTGTTTGAGCATACTGCAACATGTATTTTCTTTACAGTAAAATCCCAAATGTTATTGTTTACACAAACACTGTAAGAACAGCAAAGGATTTTTTTTGCTGCTGGAAATGTTTATTTTGTTCATATTTTATATCTTTTGATCTTAGAAATATTTCAATTAATGGTTAAGTTATGAGTTAAAGACTAAATAAAGAAAATGAATTATTAATATGTGATTTGACGTATCTGAATGTTTATTTCAGTTTTTTTAATGTTTTCTTATATTTGTTTATCCAGATTTTTGTGATAGTTTCAGTGATTTTCTTTTTGTGAAAAAATTACTTATTATGTAAATTTATGTGTTTTTGTTGTCGTATGCCATTAAGACAAAGGGGATGTGCTTCTTGTTTTCCGGCTACATCATCTATGACCAAGAATTTGACTTCTGCCACACACATACATCTCAATGCATTTATAGAGCAGAGCTATACATACATCCATTCATTCAGCCACAGATCGTCTTGAACCAACAAACGATCAATCTCCAATTCAGTGACCCCCATAACTATTCATTTTGAAAATGCAAAGCAAATATCCTTTTTCATTTTATAATTTTCTTTTCAGGGATAATAGTATTGAAGTCGTAGTTAATAAACTTGATAATTCAGAAGATAAATTTATTTTGCAAAAGAGTGATGGCACATCTCTTTATTTAACTAGGTGAGATAAATGTGTATTTAAACTATTAGAATGACTGTTTATCTTTTGTATTGTAATAATATTCTTTGTGATTTTCAGAGACATCGCAGCTGCAGTAGATAGAAAGAACAGCTACCATTTTGATAAGATGTATTATGTGGTAAGAAGTTTATTTTTTATTCATAAGTACTATCCTATAATAACTATTAAATTATTAATAATTTTTAATTTAATTTATAACTTTCTCATTATGCCCTAAATTTATATTAAACTAAATCTTTATTTAAAACTTGCTTATATATTTTAATTCTAAGAAAGGGAGTATTGATTAATTTTATCTAGTGTTATCCTTTCACTGCATAAAGTAAGCAACACCTAGTATATTTTAAGAAAATTACTGTGAGCTGGTGAACTTAAATTTTTGCATGCATTTGTAATTTTCATTCTTTATCAGGAGTTCTTTTTAATTGCTAAAACTTTACTTACTCTTTATCCAAGTGTGTAAGTTGACTTTTTAAACCCTTAGATTTTGCGAAAATCAGGGGACAATTTATGCACGAGAATTAAAATTAGACATTTTTTAATCATGAAATATTGATGTATTATAAATGATGAGATATAAAATGAATTACTCTGTATGAATTTATCCATTTAAAAAACAATTAATAGGTTGTATACAATTAATTTTGCATTTTCTCTCATAATATTTTCTTTACATGTGAAGGTTACACTAAAAAAAAATGGAGAATGAAAAAAGTTATTCAAAAGTATTTTAAGAAATAAAACACAATGAAAACATTTAAAACATATCATAAAACTACAAGTTTAAAAATTACAGAGCATCATATCTGTTAGATGTTGTTACTAGTTAATGTTATCAGTGTTGTTTTACGGATCGCCCTCTGCACTGGAATCTACTTTATAATCATCTGCTGAGTCCCGCGAAAAATCCTCTACGCCCTCATTCAAAAAATTCAAACTTCCACACTTTTAGGAGTTTTTAATGAAATATAAATTTTCTACTGAAAAGTATACCGTCATAATTCTATAATAGGCATCACATATTTCCTAGCTTTTAAAATTTCTTTAATTTGTTTAAATTAATTTTTTAGCTATCCTTAATCTCTATTTAATAAAATTAAACAAATTATTTAACTTTTTTACATTTGATGAAAAGCAAATATAAATATTTTATTCTCTTCGTAACAATCAATGTAATGGCTAACTTTTCAATTCAATACAAATCTAAAACTCATTAATTCACTGTCGCGACTAAATCAAACATCAAAATCTATTTTTAACTCTTTATTCCTTAAGTTACTTTATTTCTCTTAATTAAAAAATTTTTCAGTTATAGGATTATGTTAATTCTCACAATGTTTTTGTCTATATTTTCTTTTGATAAATCGCCTACTATGGATTTCTTCTCATGCTCCTAACTGTCCATTGGGAACAATTCAATTACTTTTAATTTTAAATTCTTGGCGTTAGGACTTGAGAGTATTACCCCTTGGTCCAACTGTTAATCAGCTTTACAAATATCTTCTTTATGTTAGAGATAATGCATCTCTACATCCCTTTAAGGAACTTTTTTTTATTTTATGATTTTGATATCTTGATGGCCATAATGTATCATGAAATATTTCTAAAATAATTAAGCAACAATTCTTGTTTTTCAATAATTTTGTTCAATTCTTTGGAATAAATCCCTTTGTTGTAAGAAGTGCAATGCACCAAAAATCATTACTACTACAGCCATAAACTGCAATGAATTTACCTCCACCATAAAAACTAGAACAACTTCCAATAAAGTCACCGAATGTAATTCCTGGTCAAAAAGCATCAACATTCAATTATTACAAAATCTGTCAAAGCTAGAGTTATTGAATAATTTTATAAGTAGAGTTATTAAATAATAAGTAATTTGAATAATTATAGATAATTAGTGAGCAGAATTTACTCCAGGAATAGAATAATTCCTGGCCACTTATGGGGTAATTATTGGTCACTCACATATTTGGTTCAAATACATATATTTTTTTGACACCCGGTGGCTGAGTGGTAGCGCTACGCGCTCCCGTGCCACAGGTCCGGGATTCAATCCTCGAGCCAGGCAAGGTTGACTCAGCCTTTCATCCCTTCAGTGGGTTGATAAATGAGTACCGAGCATGCTTGGGAACTAAACACTGGGGGTTTGGCGTTCGGCTGACCACCTAACTGGAACAACTGCTCCTGCATCCCAGAGCCCAAGGTCAAGAAAAATGAAATGGGCCAAGTAGGCCTTGGCCCTCTATGGGCTGTGGCGCCACTGAGTTTAGTTTAGTTTACATATATTTTTTATGCATATTATTAATACAATTTGTTAAACTAATTAGATTACCCAGGAACATGGGGCAGTATTTGGTGTACTCTTGTAAATTATTTAAAATAATAGTTATAAATCCAAAGTTATTTTTCAATAATTGAAGCAGTTCACAATTTAACCATAAAAAGAAAAGTATTTAAAACTTTGATTTAGACCAAGTTCATTGTAAAAATGTATCATAACTAAGGCTATCATTGCTGTAAACTAACAATGTTGTTTTACAAAAATTTAACAAGCCATTTCAAAAAGATTTTTTTCCAAAATAAATAAACAATAGACTCATAATTAAGTAATAAATTCTAATGAGGATAGTTCAGAGTACCTCTATGATTTTTTTCATTTTGGTGAAGTGTTCTTAAAACATAACTGTGACCAGGAATTACCCCAGGTGACTCTAAATAACTAAATGGGCTTACTTCCATCAAATGAGCTATCTCATTTTTGGGTCTAAACACAACCTGGACTATCTGTTTTTGTAACCTTCATATGAATATTTCTCCATCTGTGTTTATTAATTGCATTCCAAATCAGTCTATTCTACATTATCCCTCCTACTTTTTAATAAAATAATGTACTAATCAATTTTGATAAATTTTTAGTTTTCATGACAAAGATCATTTGGCAGTAATCATAGTGAATATGGAGGATAAAGCTCAATAAGATGATACTTATTAAGAATAGATAATAATATGATAAGAATACTTAATAAGAATGTCCTTAATAAGATGGTACATTTCATCAATATTCTTTTTTCTTTTTTTTAGCTTTGCTTTTGAGTTCTTTTTTTTTTTTTCTATTTTTTTTCTGATATCATTCTTACAAATTTATATCCTGGAGAATGCATTGCATTTGGTTTTATTATTAACACTCCATGATATTTAAGAGTGTCTATTTTTTTTTATAGGACACTTAAATTTTACTATGTTGATGTCGATCATAAACATAAGTTCTTGATGTCATAAATTAATTATAAGTAATTACTTTAAAACAAATNTTTTTTTTTTTTCTTTTTTTTTTCCGATATCATTCTTACAAATTTATATCTTGGAGAATGCATTGAATTTGGTTTTATTATTAACACTCCATGATATTTAAGAGTGTCTATTTTTTTTATAGGACACTTAAATTTTACTATGTTGATGTCTATCATAAACATAAGTTCTTGATGTCATAAATTAATTATAAGTAATTACTTTAAAACAAATTTTGAAATTTATAATTTTTTTTATAAAAGTATTTTTATTGTTCATACTAGACTTGTCTATTATAAATTTCTTAAATGGTTTTCTGATAAATTTTAATAGATTTAAACCTATTTCATAAACCTCTTCCTACATTTTGTTGCCTAAATTTCTATGTAAATTTCATAAAATCTTTTGTTCTTATATAAATCAATAAAAAGTTCTATTTTGACTGTTCTAAGAATATGTATGCATTATTTATATTTTATATTTATTCTTAAATTTATGTAAAACTGTTTCATATTACATTCTTAAGTGCAGGTTGATTCAAGCCAAAGCAAGCATTTCAATCATTTGATGTATTTATTGGGTTCGATGGACTATTCTTGGGCAAGGTATCGTGTAATTGATTCTTATATTTTAAATAAGTCTTACTATAAATGTAATTTTAACTTTGTTTTTACTCTTTAAGGAACTATTTTTCCTGATTTTAAAATATTAGTTTTATTCTTAGCGGTTTTAATTTATGTAGGCTAATTAAATAATAAGCCGTCATCATCTTGTATTGCGTCAAATTAACTAAAAAGGTCTCCTGTATTTTCTAGACTGCATAATGCTTTTCAAGGGTTAGTGTTGTGAATTTGAAGCTAATTAAAAATTAGTTATTCATCAATTTATTTCAAACAGTTTGCAATAAACCCAAAGTAGTGGCTGCTTATTTAAATTATCCTTATTAACCGTTTATTGCTGTGATAATTGAAAGCACTTTGACAACCAGTACTCAGCTTTTAATGCTAAGAAATATCAAAAATTTATTGTTGTTATCATCAGAAAATCCATTCTGAATCAGCAATTCTTTGCACGCTTCCTAATTAGTCAGAAGCATATATATAAAAAAATTTGATGCAATAATTGTAAAATTGGTTAAGGGATGATTGAATGCATTTTGATAACCAGCATTCAGCTTTTAAAGCATAAAAATATCAAAAATCTGTTTATAAATCCATGGGTGCATCTTTTCAGTCCTAGTGACTGAAATCTGTCTTGAAAAAAAATAAGCTAAGAGTAGGCTAAATTTCATCAATTAATATCATCTTTTCCATTTTATTTTTGAATAAAAATTTTCTTTTCTCCTTAAAAATGTAATAAATATTTTTTGTTAAAAGTAAAAGTATGTAAATTTATAGTTATTGCGAAATGATCTAGTAATGATGGCGCAATGCAGTGATAGAACGGGTTCAATTGAACTTCAGATCATGCTTGCTTAAACTAAATTTGTACTATTGTTGTTTTTAAATTTGCTTCAGTTTCCATTTTTTCCTACTTTTTGAAATGTTGGCCAAAATTAAATTAAGATTATTTCTTTGAAGAAAAAAAATTCTAGAGATGGGACAAAAGATGAATAATTGTGAAATGAAAAATAAGTAGAGATATAAATAGCTTCATGAAAAAAATAGTGGTTCAGTTCCAATTAGTGGTGGTATTCAATGATTGATGTAAAAAGATGTACTAACTTAGCTGTTATTTGTATTTTGTTAAGTGTAAAAAAATATATATTAAATCCAAAAAAAAATATTTTAGAAAAAATAATTAAATCAATTAACTATATATATTAAATATATTAAAATATATTTAATATCAGTATTAAAAATATTATCAATATAAAAATAATATCAATTTAATATCAATATCTATTTAATATAAATATATTAAAATATATGAGCCATTATTTTGGCAAGGTACATTTTGAAGGCAGTGGGCTATAAATCTCTGAAAATTTTGGTGAACAATACTAGACTTTGTTAATTGGCCAAAAAATAAGTTCAGTCTCGAAATTTTTTTAGAGTGGCACTTATGCAAATCAACTTTTTCTATTGATAAAACAAGATTTGTCTGGATAAATTAATGTTCTATGCTTATTAATGATCATACAAATTTACTGATTTGAAATAATACTATTTAAAAATAAGAATTCAAATTGTACAACTTGAATTTTATTTATAGTTGGGTATAATAACTAATAGTTCATAGTTCCCTAAACTAAAAATTATATGTAAAAATAAGTATTACTTGCGTATTGTTCTTGGTTTGGAATTGACATTAGTACTTTTAAAGCGATGTTCATCATGTCCCGTTTGGTCGAATCTCCAACTTCAGCACTAGGAAAGGAAGGGTAGCATTTTTAAGTGACATATTAAATGAAGCTAAGGAAAGGATGTTAGAAAACATGAGAAATTCACCAAGTAAGTTTTACTCTTTAAATTATCAATTTCTACTTTTATTTTATTTTTAGTACTAAAACACATTTTACTATATTTGAAATGACTGATTATTTTTATGTCTATCCATTATTATATAAGTATATTAGGGCAATCTTCACAAATATTATCTATTGATTTGCACATTTTGCTATTATAAATTGTAAAATCAAGTTGCAATTATGTTTTTTTTTTTACCTTATGTAGTTTTCTTTGAACTATTAAAATTATCTGTACAACCAGTGACTCAAGAATGGGGGGGGGGTTCTCTCCCTTCTTGTGTGTACTTATATACATACATACATATATATATATATACATACAAGGTACATAGCGTTTTTAAAAAGTGCTTATTTTCGGTTTTTAAAAGCCCTTAAAGGTAATCTTTTCTTTCGGTGTTTTTAAAAAGTGCTTGATTTTCCCTTTTTTCAAAATGAGATTTTTCCTTTACTGTGTTGATTTTCCCCACAAATTATTCAAAAAAACACAATTCACATTGTTCTATTCAATGTTTTCACAATTCATTCAACCTCAATCTCTTTTGGCGTAGTGTCAGTCCGTAGAGTATGAAAATGCCATTCGTTTTACATTATTCAAAATTTCATGATTTTTGTCGAAAACAATGTTGAAAGTTTTTTTTTTCTTTTTTCGGCATGATGGTTAAAACAAGATAAAACCGTCAATTGTCAAAAACTCTCCAACCCTGCCTGGTTATGATATTTTTTTAAAGTGCTTAAAAATATATTTTGAGTGCTTGAAAAGTGCTTAAAAGGTGCTTATTTTTTGTTGAATGATTTGGCTACTCACCCTTATATATATATATATATATTTTAGTGTTAACCGGATCCAAATAATCTAAATCTCACGCGATCGAACCGCAATTTAAACTTCATGAATTAAACTGTTTTAAAATTAATAAGAGTAATTGTTTACCTGAAACTTATTTATCTTTCATTTAACAGTATTTTTTTTCTTAATTCTGTTTCACTGTTTTTTTTTTTAATTATTATTATTCTGTTTGCTGCTGCATTTGAAACCAAGATTTTTCCGATCGGTCAACAATAGTGACGTATATTTCCTCTACCGCCGATGAGTAGGTGATGATTTTAAGTGATGCAAGTCATAATTTTCACTATGGAAACCTTAAAGCTCGCTTGACATATTTTTTTTTTTTTAGAATTCAGGCGTACAAAAAATTATCTGTTTTTTATTGTAAATTTAATTACATGAATATTAAGTAAAAAATTATGATCTTAGAAGGAGCTGTGTGTCTTCCTTCAAAAAGAGATGAAAGGCTAAAGCCTCTCTGCCTCCCCCCCCCCAATTCCATGGTCTTTTTGTCAACAGATACTTAAGTACATTTTGAAACAAGAACTATTTTTGTTTGTTTTTTGGTATTTCAAATACATAAACATTCATAGTTTAATCCATACCTGCCAAGTGTATTCTCAAAAAAAGGTTGTTTTTTTAAAATTTTGCCGATAAAATATCCGCTGATGGCAAAAATACTTCTCTAATTTCTCAACAAATGTTGCTATTGCCAGTACTGCAGTATGTTGAGTGTTTATAAATAATGAGTTTATAAATATATGAGTAATTATAAATAATGGTTTAAAAAAATCTTTAGATTAGGATTTATATACATATTTTTTACTTCGCTAAATGTAAGTGCTTATAATTATTTCCAATTTTGAAATTTTTTTTTTGACTTACATGATTATGCATAATGTATCAAAGCTTTGCTCGTGGCCTAAGAAATACTGTTAGTAAAGTCTCTGTTATTTTATTTCTCCAATGTTGGCTGGTATGTTAATCTATGTTTCTTTGTAGATACTAAAGTCAGTGAAAATATGGAATGTGTTGCTGATTTACTCGGCATAGCATCATTAATAATTAATGACTTCAGAGTAAGAAGGAAAAAAGATTTCAAGTTTGAGTGGGAAAAGGTATTAAGCATGAAAGCAGATTCTGGAGTTACGCTGCAATACTGCCATGCCCGATTAAATAGGTGAGAACTATTTAATTTTTATGGTAGAGCTGTGCTGTGTGCACTCTTATTCTAATTCGAAAGTTTGAATACTCTTTAAAAAAAAAAAATTTTTGTAATTTTGTTGAAATGGTTAACTAATTATAAGAGGATTTCAATATTTAAGTTTAATGAGTTGTGGTGGTTGGTTGTGTTCTGGAGATGAATAGATTGAGTTTACATTGATTTAGTATTTATTTTACATTTTAAATGTTAAGTAAAAGAAGAGTAATAAATGAGCAACGCATCTTGCTACAATGGCGGTTGGGATTCTTCTGGCGAAAATGAGAAGTAAAAAGACTGTTACTGATCGTAACTGTTGCGGTTACGATTAAGTTAATTTCAGTCGCCGCAGAGTTACTAAGTTACAATTGATAAGGCGTAGCCACTGATAAGGCCTCCCAAGCTGGACAGGTCAGTGGGGAGACAGCAGACTAAAAGTAACACTCTGGCCCTCCAGGTTGGGGGTTGAGCTTAGGGTTAACAAACCCTATCTCCTAAAAACCTACTTGTTACAGAAACTGAAAGCATGCAGATTCTTCTCTCTGAAGTGGATGAAAGCCCTCTACCAAATATATTCCTTCCAGTTAGTATGAGTCCTGGTTGTGAAAGCCAATCAAGTGTTTCCATAAAATTTGTTATAGCAGAAATCCTTAGAAGAGCTAATGAACCGAATGATCTGGAAATTAAAAAACGTTAATGGAAATGGAATGGTCATGTTTTAAATAAACCTAAAAAATTTAAAGTGAAACAAGTATTTGATTCGAACCTTCAGGGCAATAGAAAAAGAGGAAGACCTAAAAATACTCGGTGCAGGATGATTGTAAAAGAATTGAAAACAATATGGAGAGAGGCAAAATATCTAGCCACAAATAGAGTGGGATAGAAAACTATGATAAAAGCCCTATGCTCCAATTCGGAGTAAGTGGAATATGTGTGTGTCTGTGAGTTACAATTAATAACTTTTTGAACTCCCAAAAATTATAAACTTTTTATTAATGTTTAAAATGCAACCTTTTAAGTTATTTTTTTTTCTTTTTTTAATTTAATTTATTTATTTTTAGTATCAAAGAAAACTGTGGTATAGATTTAAGTTTGAATTGTGAACTTACTAGTCTTGTTGAGCCAGAAGCTATTTCACTGATAGCTCATCTATCCAGGTCTGTATCAAAAATATTTTGAGATTTCTACCATGGTCAGAGATGCCACCTGTATTAGTACTTTGACCTTTGTAATTCTAAAATTCTTGTTTAATTACAAATTCGCCAACCATTGATAAAAAATAGAGAATCAAATAATCCTCATTTCCATGTGATGAAAAAGAAAATCAAATGATTTTAAATGTACTTGGCGCAGTTATTTTCTCAAGCAATATTTTTTGGGAGAAATTTTAAGATTTAATAAAGAATAATCTAAAATTTTATTTTTTGAAATGGTTTTAACTCTTATTTGTTAAGTTTAAAATATTCTGAAAGACAGATGGAAAAGCGAAATTTGAAGAATTGAAACTAGACTTTTTTATACTGAACGATCAGTTTTGGGCTTTAGTTTTCTTTTCATAAATCATCCGAAATTTTGCAGTTAATCTGTTCCAATAGCTAGAGTTAAAGTTGAACAAAATTTTTAAAGATTTTAGAATTTGCTTTTAGGCAATAGGCAATCTTTCAATTTTAAGAATATCAAAAAAATATTTGCAAACATTAAAAAGCATGGCTATTCTTATTTTTATGAAGCTAGTCTTATTCATCTTTTAGGTATATATTTACGTTTTTTTGTAATATTTATTTAAAAAATTACTAACATAAAATAACTTTTAGAAAGTTATTAAGGGCATTTTTTTTGTTTTTTTAAAAAAATTATGTTTAGGTTACTAAGATTCTAGCCTTGCTATTGAGTATATTTTTCCAATCTTGTCTGATTTGTGGCACCCTCTGTTTTGCAGTCAAAATAAGCAAGAAGATGTATGAGTTATAAAATAAGTAAGGAATGACCTGTATGAACATGAAAATAAGCTTAACCATATTTTTCTTTTAAATGGAGTGAAACCACTTTTTAAGTAGGGCCTTCATATTTTTATGCCTATTAGACCTCATAAATTATGATTTTAAAAACTTTGTGAATTTATGCGTTGTTTACCAATTATGTTAATTTAATTTTAATGTTTTTTTGTCTTGTATTTCTTAAAAAAATTTCATACATTTTAAAAATACTATGTCCAATGATATTTTTAAAACATCTACCCTTTAACAGTTTTTTATTGTCTAGAATTTGAATTATTTGCCGACTTATCTGACTATTAAATTATTATCATTTTTGTTTAAAATATATTTCTTGTTAAAATGTTTAGTGACTTATTCTATTTTATTATTCTATATTATATGACCATTTCAAGATCTCTTTCAATTTTTATAATTTTTTTTTTTCTCTCTTAAAGGTTTGATGAAATCATTTACCAGTCTTACTCAGATTTAGAGCCATGTGTTCTTGTACACTATATGTTTTCTCTTAGGTGAGTTTTATTATGATTAAATGTAAAATAGTTTTGAGTTTTTTTTATTTTTTTTTTTAGTTTTTTTAATGTCACAATTCGGCTTGTCTTCCAACACCAAGTCTTCCAAAACTGATCAAAGATTTGAAATATCAATAAAGGAAAAACGAGAAAGATAGAAATATTCTGTTTCCTTTGTTCTGCTTTAGAAACTTAGTATTTTTGGATTAGTAAAAAATTTCTTCAACAGATGTCTCTGCTATCTAGAAAAACTGCATATCGGACCATTTCAGCTGAAAAAATCTGTATGGCCGTAGGTTATTTGTCCACACAATGATGCTGCAAGTAGTGGTTGTTTTGGAAACATTTTTTTATTTTCACAATTTGCAGTGCCACCTGTTCATAAGCATTATAACCAATTTGTAATTTGGTGGCAATAAATGCCTGGTTTTTTGAGCTAATACAGCAAACTGCACATTTCTGTTGCCTTGAATTTCTTTTAAATTTCTTTTTCAAATCAGTTTTTTTTTCATATCTGATAATATATTTTATCTTTATAAGCTAAAAAAATATTTTAATTAATTAAGTTTTGTCCATTTAACTTTAAGAATGACTATTCTTTTTTGCTTTTATTTGTAAGCCCTTTTGTGTTCAGTATTCCCTGGATATAAATTTATAGCTCCTTAGCATTGAATTGTAAATCATTGATATTGTTGTGTCTGTTATAACATTCTTCGTTAAATTTTTCAATGTAATTTTGCATAAAACTTTTTGTTTTTAATTTTCTTCATAGGAATGAAATTAGCCGTGCAATCAAAGTGCTGCCTGTCAAAGGTTCTAATCCATATGTTGCAAGAGTATGTATTTTCTTTTCTTCTTATTAACTTCTTATTTACTCTTTAATAAGAAGTAAAATATTATGAAAAGAAAAGTTTCTTTATCCCTTTATGTATTGGAGTATGTATCTTTTGTGTTTTCATAATTTATGTTTGATTTTGAAGAATTTATTGCTATATTTCAATTTTAAACTCCTGATTAGTTATACTTTTTTCCTGAGTTATATTTTTTTACTACAATAATAATTTATTTGAGTCATTGTAGAACATTCAAACTGTATTAATAAATACAATTTTATTAGTTATATTTTACCACTTTACCAAACTTTTTTGGTTCCCTATGATTTTTGTTAATTGAATTTTCATGATTTTTTTCTTTTAATTGCAAATTTAGCTTTCGACTACTAATTTTTCTTCTAAATTATTGTGCTTTATGAAAGACAGTTAACAATCGGCATGTTGAAAATTTGTGCTCAGATGTGTGATATTGAAATCTTCAAGCTCTTAGAAATAATTTTAGTAAAGATAAAAGTTTTGCTATCTATTCATTTAATTTCTTTGGGAAAATTATTTTTTCATCATCTGCTCTTTGTATTATTTAAGATACTGTTGCATTACTAAATACATTTTTATTAAAAAAAGATTTGAAGTTCAATTCATATAACCTTTTTTTAAAAAAATTAATTAAATATCTGTATTTTTTTTTTCAAGAAAATTATTAAATTATTTTTAAAACTTCTATTAAATTTTTACTCCCATAGCTCAAAAATACATTTAGTATCTCTATAAATGGGCTTGAATTATTATTATTATTGTTTTGAATTATTATTAAAACTAAACTAAACTCAGTGGCGCGACAGCCCATAGAGGGCCAAGGCCTACTGTTCCTATCTCTTGGACTCTAGGGTGCGAGAGCAGATGTTCTGGTTAGGTGGTCAGCCGAGCTCGGAGCCCTCAGTGTTTAGTTCCCAATCATGCTTGGTACTCATTTATGGACTCACTGAAGGGATGAAAGGCTGAGTCAACCTTGCCTGGCCCGAGGGTCGAACTCAGGACCTGTGGCACAGGAGAGCGAGGTGCTACCACTCAGCCACTGTATTTGCCAAAGCAGAAAACACGAAAAATTTGTGTCCTTGATTTGAAGTTTATTTAATATATTATGCAGAAAAACAGCCTTAAGATGAGAGAATCTCTTATCAGCTCATAATAGGTTCCTATATACTAATGTTAGGAAACAAAAAAAAAACAGTTATTTAAAATAATAGAAATTAATTAACATGATAAAATTAGAATATTCAACAATTATAAAATGCTGAAAGAGAATGAAAAAATATTTATCATATGATTTTAAACTTGCATTACTATACAATTCTTTCTTGTTATGACAAAATTATTTTTATAATAATTTTGTAACTCTTTACTTTTTAGTATTCATATACAAATAATTTTTTTAATTATTTCTTTTTCTTTCACTTGTAGGCTAGGTTGCTACTGTTCCATGCATCATATTTAGTTCTTCATAAAAGTTTTGAACTGATGGGCATAACTCCACTCGATAAAATGTAGAATAATTCCATCATCATGTATGTAATGTCACAATAGTTTTAATAAATTTATTTCAGTATTTATTGCTTTGTTTTATTATGTTTGATTTTTGAAGAATAATTATTAAGGGAGAGTGTTGTAACCTGGGATGAACAGTACAGTCATGTCATCAATTTGCAACTACAAAACTCACCTGACATGGTTGTTTCCTCAGCCACCATAAGTTAGTGTTGAGTGCTAACAATTCTAAAGTGAAATTTGTGGGAGCTAAAAAATATTTCATCTGAAAAAAAAAAAAATTTATTTCATTTATTTTTTTTCTATTTTTTCCCTAATTGATTAGTGTTAAAAATAATTTTTTGCTGAAGATAATTTTAACGAAAAATAAGCTAATAATCATGTACTCCTTCATTTTACATACATCAAACAGATGCAGAATATCGTACGATATATCAAAACTCCTTAATAATGAAATTAAATTAGATGAATAAGCTTCTGCATATGATATTAGTTATTAATTTTTTTTAAAAAGAAATATTTTTACTCACATAAATTAATATATTCCTTTAATAGGTTAGTGTCCTCGAATTGTGATATTTCCCACGAAAGATCCAATATTCTCAAATCTTGATTTAAAAATCTGGTCATCTAAATTATAAATATTCAAAGGAAAGATCTCAATGTTGCATTGTATTGACACAGATCCAGTTTTGCAGGTTTAGTTCTCGATTCTGTTAAGATAAAATTAAGCCTGATCCTTTAGCCCCATTACCATTGCAACTTGGCCTACAATTTATTTATTTTTACATTTCATTTAACTTATATTTACTGGCTTAGTTGACAGGGCGAGAACTTAAGTTTGTGAGAACGGGAATTCAAATCCAGCCAGCTGAAGAGTTAAGTGTAGTAAATAGTGACTGATGCACGTTAAATCTGTCTGGTTACAAAGTCCTCCATGTTCTCATAACAAATCAGTACCTCTAGGAGTAATGAATCGAAGATTGATTGTTCTCTGGTTCAGGTCAAAATTATGATCTTTGGACAAATTAATAGGTCCACCCTTTGAACAGGTGTGACTTATGGGTGAGGCAGAAGTCAAGTTCTTGGCCATAGATGGCGCCACTGGAAAACAGGAACAATTGCAGACATTCTGGCTACAAATAGTGCTATAAACTAAGTCTAGCACTAAAAAATGAACGAAAGATCGAGGTACCTCGAAAGTTATGAAATAGAAAGCGAATTCAGTTACGAGTATTTGAGTTCGCTCCTAAACTTTAAAACAATTAACACTTATTGATATGTATTATATATCTATATATATCCGTCGTTGTACAGCCGACCCAATTTTGGGTTTACGACTATTTATGTTCAACTCCATAGCCTTGCAATTTTGAACCCATTCCAGAAGACAAGGGAACTCCTAGATCAAGTATGGGAAGAAATTTGCCTTCGTGGAGGACTTTTTGATGAAACTAACCCGCATTCGCTTTACATGGAGAGGAAGACCACGAGAACCTCCCACGGTTAGTCACTTGAGCGAATTAGGAAATATCGCTCAAGTGACTTTTCATTTAATAACCGTCGTTGAACAGCCGACCCGAATTTGAGTTTACGGCTACGAGTTTGATTTACGATTCAAATCTGAAGCCTTGTAATTTTGAACCCAATCCAGAAGACAAGGAAACTCGTGGATCAGTACCCCCAGAGGTATTGATTTGTTATGGGAACATGGAGGCTTTGCATCTCGACAGATTTAACGTGCATCAGACACCATTTACTACACGGGGAGTCTTCGGCCGGCAGGGAATCAAACCCAAAAACTCTTGAACATGGTCCCAGTGCCCTACCAACCAGGCGTTTCAGCCCGTATTATACATCTATTTTATTTTATAACCGTCGTTGAACAGCCGACCAAATTGTATGGGTTTATGATTACTAATGTTCAACTCCGTAGCCTTGTAATTTTGAATCCAATCCAGAAGACAAGGGAACTCCTAAATCGAGTATTGGGTGAAATTTGCCTTCGTGGAGGACTTCTTTGATGAAGCTAACCCGCATTTGCGTTTAATGGAGAGGAAGACCACGAGAACCTACCACGGTTAGCTTGACGGCAAGGGGACTCTAACTCATGATCCGTCTACCACTGAGGATATTTCGCGTCAGCACTGTGGTCGGTGAAAGTCGGATACGGAATTTATATCGACTGGGATTCGAACCCGGTTCGCCTCATTGGAAGGCGAACGCTCTATCCCCTGAACATTCGCGGCTCGTATTATATATTTAGTCAATATCAAAGCAACCCTGAAAAAAATTAATCAATTGAGACTTACGTTAGAAAAACTGTGTTTTTGATGTATGAGAATAGATCGCTCATGGGCTGCAATAGCGGCACAACTCAAAAAATCAAGTTTTGAGATAAGTGGGTTTAAAGTTTTCATTGCTAAGCAAAATGCGTAAGAAATACTTCCCTTTGCTTATACGAAGATTACCTTCAAGTTGAATTATGAATTGTGCAAGTATTGCTGCTGAAAGAATGTGTATTTTCATATTTACATCTGTCCTTAGTCAAAAACGCATGTTTTTTTAGTTGTGCCGCTATTGCAGCCCATGAGCGATATATTATGCATTGTTTTAATTTAAAAATTTGTAAAATGAGTTTGGGCGTATTAAATTTTAAGATTTTATTTAGATAAATATTTTGTTAAAAAAATTCCTTTTTATAAAATCAACCTACAAATCCTACTTCATTATTTAAAAAAAAAAAAAAAAANAAAACGAAGTTTGAAATAACAAACTTAAAAAAAAAAAAAAAAGACTTCCAACAACTGAAGCAATTATTTCATAGTTCACCAACTTTCCAAAATTAATTTTCTTAATTTTTAATCGATGCTTTCTGCATCGTTCAAAACGAAGTTTGAAATAACAAACTTAAAAAAAAAATTTAATTTCATAATTTTCTACAAAAAAAAGAAGAAAAAAGGAAATTGCCTTGATCACTCAGAGACTATAAAGCCAGTACTAGTGGCAACTTTTATTAATCTAAAATTTGCAGTTTTGAATACCTAGTTGAAATTTTACAGTTTGAACATAAGTATAAACGATACATAAATTAAAAAAATTATAATTCAAGTTCAAAATTTAATGCACAGATAGTTACATACTAGTAGAATAAAAAAAAATTTTTTAAATATATGCGTGAGGATCATATTAAAATTGTAATTAAATAAAATATGCCTTTAATACAATAAATGAATTAAAATAAATAAACGAATTTAAAAGAAAATATTATAAATATAAAAATCAAAATTTTATACTACAAAAATCAAATTCTGGAATTGAAAAAACAGTATTTCGATTCTAGATAACGAGATTAAAATCAATAACGTCAATTTCTAATTAAAACCTAAACAAAACTTGCTTAAAATGAAAATAATAATCGTTTATTGTCAAATTAATGTATAATTTCATAGCTAAATTTTTGTTTGCGTATTTTGTTCTGCAAATTTTTGTTTGCAAAGTTCAAAAATTGTAGTTCAATAAATGCTGTTGTTTTGAATTTTCATTTACTTTCAAAAATTAGGAGCTGGCTTTTCTTTTTAATTGAAATTTCTAATATTATGCTTATTTAATGTTTACGACAGAGCAAACGAAAACAAACTTTTATCCTCAAAAGGGATAAAGCATGCATTGTGCTATGAAGACTTAAGAAGAAAAATATGTAATTTCCGTTTTGGTTTCGTTTTTTTTAAACAATATTTTATTCAATTAATCACTTGACCTTGATACACACAAATACCGGGGAAATTCCCCCACTCAGACTTTGTAGACGCTTTACTATCCATTCTCGACGATTCCTGAAGTTTGCTTGGTGAAATTTTTCTTAATAAACGAAGGCCAGATATCAAATTTCTTTTCAGATATCAAAATTGTTAAATAGTAGATTCCTTAATTGTCGCTAATCTTGGAATTTAAAGGATCAGATGTCGTTTATGTGAGTATCTTATTTGTAAACTAAACATGGAAAGTAATTTAGTTCTTTCGTTGTTATCATGTAATTTTTTTCGATCACATTTTTTAAATGACAGAAATTAACTTACTAAGATTTTGCTATAAAATAGCGCTATAGTTATATAACTTGAAATGTTGAAGTATTATAGACTAGAGTGTCTAATTATTCGCTGCTTGTTATTCGTATTTAGTTTACAGTTCTTTATAATATCTATAGCCCATTTACTATATTATCAAGTGTAGTATATTATGAAATTATTGATATGCCAGATATACAAATTATATTTAAAAAGCCACTTACTGGGTATCCGCGCCCCTGGAAAGTCGAAAAATCATGGAAAGTTATGAATTTCAGTATTGAACAAAATTTGTCATGATTTTAACTATTTTTTTTAAAAAATCATGGAAAGTCATGGATTTAGATTGCCGAAAAATCTAATTTTTTTAAATGGAATCCCCCCTCAATTTATCTTGTTCCGAATTGATAGCAAAATCATCACTCACAGTTTTATTTTATTAAAATATAAAATGTATTTATCAGGTTCTTTAAAAATAATGGTGTTCTTTCAAAAAATTAAAGAAAATACATAATTTCTAGAGCGAATTATCTTTTAAACTTCTGTGATTTAAGAATTTTTATTATTTATTTTTTTATTATTTCATTAATTTAAAATTCTAGCTGAAGCAAACCAGTCATTGGCAATTTTTTTTTATTCCGAAATGAAAACAGAAGAATCAGGAGTATTTCTTTTCTTTCTGATTAACAAGAAAAGTATCTTTAGAATAAAATTCTGTAGAAAAAAAGAAAAAAAATTATTTGCTTTTGTATTTTTTCCAGCTATTTTATTGTTTCTATTGTTCTCTTTCTTTACTCTATTTTTTAAATTTAATATCTATAAATATGAAGATGCATATCAGTTTTGGTTTTGCCTATTATTTCAATTAATGTTATTATAATGATTTTTTTAATTTATTATTGTGTTTTTGTCGGAGAAAATAGTAACTTCATTAAATCATGAAAAATTCTTGGAATTAGTCATGGAAAATCATGAAAAGTCATGAATTTGAAAATCTAAAATGTAGCAGATACCCAGCAGCCCAGCACTTACTAAATTGCAATAATCTAATAAAGTCGCAGTAATATAGTTTAAGATACTCGACTGGGTGACAAGCAGCAATTTCGACGAAAATTTCGATTTTTTTTTCATTGCCTATATTTGAACTTTTGTTCATTAGAACTTATGCTCACCGATCTTAAGAATCAAAGTTGCAGTTTTTCGCATGCTGACAAACGCAACGGAATGTCAATTACATACTTAAAATGCATATTCAGAAAAACGTTGATTATGACAAAATATCTTTACGCATATTACAAAAGAAAAGTTTAATATGAAATTCCTGCGAAACTTTGTGTGTGGATGTTGTATAAAGATAGTTATGTTTTGAACTAAAAGCTAAGATTTATGTGTGGATTAATTTTTTGTATCATGCTTAAAGTAAGAGTGTTTTTGGCCGGGATAACCTGGTTCGCAGAGTGCTGGCTCACGTTTGTGAGAACGGGAGTTTGAATCCAGCCTGCCGAAGTAGTAAATGGTGATTGGCGCACGTTAAATCTCTCGTGTCACTAAGTCCTCCATGTTCCCAAAGGAAATCAGTACCTTAAGGGTACTGAAATGGAGATTGATTGTTCTCTGGTTCAGGTCAAAATTACAATCTGTGAAAGAATGAATGGGCCTGCCCTATTAACGGGTGTGACGTATGGGTGTGGCAAAAGTTGATTTCTTGGCCAGAGATGGCGCCACTGGAAAACAAGAGCAATCGCACTCCCTTCTGTCTCAATGGCCGATGACAATAACAACAGTAAGAATGTTAAGAAATTTTTATCAAAATAGAAAAACAGTATTGAACAATATATTTAGTTGTATTTCATTGTATATTTGAATTTTTTTTTTAAATATTATTTCACGACGCAAGTAATCATTTTATTATCAAAAAAGAAAATGAAACAGTACTGAACAATATATTTAGTTGTATTTCATTGCACATTTGAATTTTTTTTTAAATATTATTTCGCGACGCAAGTAATCATTTTATTATCAAAAAAGAAAAAGAAACAGTACTGAACAATATATTTAGTTGTATTTCATTGCACATTTGAATTTTTTTTTAAATATTATTTCATGACGCAAATAATCATTTTATTATCAAAAAAGAAAAAACACAGTACTGAACAATATATTTAGTTGTATTTCATGGCATATTTGAATTTTTTTTTAAATATTATTTCACGACGCAAGTAATCATATTATTGATCTAGTAAAAAATCATTTTGATATTCATGCATTATAATTTGTTGTAGACCTGTTGGCTTGAGATAAAAAAAACTTATAGATTTTGTGCCCAAACTTGCCTCAATTTTGAAAAAATAATTTATGAATTTTTAAAGTTTACTCTAGATTTATAATTTTAAGACTCCTGCTTACCAAAAAAAAGGTAAATTTTAATTTAAGTTATTTTCAAACAAAAATTTTTGCCTTACCCAGTCTGATACCTTATAATTAATTAACAAATTTTATTTACGTTTCAAAAAAATATAAACCTTATATAGACATTTTGTAAATATTGTGTATGTTTTATGTAAAAAAAATTACTTTTGTCTAAGATATTGCTCCTGATTAGGACTGGACGATATAAGAAGTTTTATATCGTCCGAAATTTTATGATGCATCGTCAGTTTTGCATCGCGTTATAGTATTTTTGAAATTCATTTACTTGTAAGGCGCAGAAAGTCAGATTTCTATCAAAACTTCATACTCAGATTGATTTAAATCAATTTATGAATTTGATGTACATGTTTTGCTTAAGAAAGATATTAATGTTATATTTTCTAAAAATGATCGCGCAAATAACGATAGATTTCTTAGTTTAAAGATAAATAATAAAAAAATAAATAAAATTGAAATTNCTCCCTGGTTATTTCAGTTTCCGTTTTTAAAAGCGCTATATGTTGAGCCATCTTAGCTAGATTTGGCATGTGACATTTTTAGCGGCAATCATTGGCCTATTTTCTAGCGTTGCCATTCGCGGAGTTGTAATGAGGCTTTTTTTTATCGCCGTGTAAGAGAAATATATATATAGATTAAGTTGGTTAAAAATTATTTGCATGTTTAAAACAAAGTGCTAAATAAATTAAACATAAAAAACACTTTTAAAACACTATTTTTTTATCATTATTATTTAACATAAATAATAAAGTTAAATTGAATAATTACCAAATTCTGAACGATAAAACAGAGTAAGATTTAATTTCTTAAAAATAAAAGCAAAGGAATTATGATATTCGATAATATATTCAACTGACAATATTGAAAGAAAATTAAAAAATACGATTATACTCTTGAATAAAACGAAGTGCTAAATGATTTTAAAAAAAGAAGTCGCAATCGCAAACAGTACTAATTTTTTTGAATAAACAAAGTTGATTGACTTACGTCCAAATCCAAAAGAGGAAAAATAAGTTTTGTTATAATTTTATTTATACAAATGAAAACAACTAAAGATTTATAAATTTAAAATCAGTAATAAAAACCCATTAAATTATTATTTTATCCAAAAAGTTTTTAATAAACTAAAATAAAGTAAAAAATAGTCTAACAAATTTAAGTACTTTTTAATTTAATTCTTTATGTCCACCTTAAATTAGATTTCCGTTTGTAATAAATTCAATAATGTAAAATAATACTTAAACATATATTATCAAAATTAATCTTCACATTTAAATATAAAAAAGAAAGTTTTGTTTAAAAAAAAAATTTACCTAATTAATTAAGAAACAAGCGATCACAAAGTCAGTCCCACTGAAAATAATCTGCAAGAAACGATATCAAGTCGCAACGAGAGGAAAAAAAAACTAAGAGGTGCAGAAACGAACATGCGAGATCACGTTATATGTTCTCAAAACTGATTCTGATTCTACCGCTCATCAATCAAGGCCGTTTCAATATAACGATACGTAACATCGTCTTCCCCAGCGCGAGTTGGCATCCTTGCGTGTCTTGTATCGCAATATCGTTCGTCTTCGTTACTCGACGGCTTAAATCAGATTTCTGATGCATCGCCTGGAACGAAAGTCGCTGTATCGGCCTGCCGATACAGGCGTTAAATCGATATGTCGCGATATATCGATTTATAGCCCAGTCCTACTCCTGATATTAAATTATTTGCTTTCTGAAAACACTAAATTATTGTACTTTCAAAACATTTGTTTTAAAACTATTATATTGCTTATGTTTTTGTCCCCACTTATTTTTTGGCAGAAAATAAGATTTTATTTAGAAATTTATAATCTATGAAAAGAATTGTTTTTTAAAAACATAAGAGTATCAATTTCTCTTAGAAACATAGAACAGTGTTCTGCATTAACATAAGGCGCTATTTAAACACGTCTACAAAATCCGGGGATATTCCCGTATTGTGATTTGCGCCAACTACCAACACTAAAGCGCCAAATGGGTTTCAAACTTGCAATTTTTTTTTAAAAAAAACCCGTATAGAGGTTTGCTAAGCGGTCGATTTCCAATTCAGTTGCTTTTAACGGTCGATGCCATGTCTCGATTGCATTTTCGATATTGATATTGATTTTCACGGGGATTTTAAATATACCGATATATTTCAAACAATATAGAAAATTCGAAACGTGTATTTAGGTATTTACTTTTTAAGGCAATAATTCTATTGAATTTTTGGCAGTTATTGCTATTGATTTCTCCATAGTTTTTTAATCTGTTATTTTTTATGCGATATTATTTATTGCAACAACCTAATCTCGAAACGAAACACGATTCAAGGAGTCCGATTCGCACGATTTCGTCGTCGGTCAATTTTTCGGCAATTGCTACTACGGATTATACTTCTTGATGATCTTTATCTTTGATTTTATTTACTGATGATCTTTATCTTTATTATGATCTTTAATTATTTTTTTTATCGTGATGATTATTTACACAATGCGAAGAAGGAAATAATTTGTGCCCCCCCCCCCCCAACAAAACGCGCGAATATCACCCATAATATCAGAATAAAAAATTATTACTTTTTTAGTTAAAAAAAATTATATATATTTTTTTCTTTTTGTAAACACTGCACTTTTGGTATTTTAAATTAGTAATATTTATGTTTGTTATCATTAAAAGTATCATGCAGAAAGATATTAGTACTAGAGAGTTTTGTCGCAGATAGCTCGAAAAAACTCTTGTCACAGGGCCATTGGTCTAAAGCTGAGTGGACTTCAAGCCAGAGCTGGGCGTCGATTACAGTAATCGATTGCAACTGTAGTTAATTACAGATAATTACTGCCATATAATCAATTACTTGTAATCACGATTACAGATAATTGCGATTACCAGTAATCATAATTTTTAATTGCAATCAGAGTTAGGCAAAAATGTAATCGATTACATTTTGCGATTACAGTAATGAATTACTTATAATTATGATTAAAAATTTTGATTTCAACTGTAATCGTGATTACGTATCCAATTACTTGTAATCGTGATTACAATATAATCAAAATATACTATTTCACGTAATCGTGATTACAAATAATCTTTATTACATTAAATTATGATTACAATTAATCAAAATATGCGTTTACAAGACTATTGTATAACAATATATGATTATATTTTACGGTAGATAGTATAATGTATCGTATAATGAGCACATTTTGCACGTATTTACATACAACGTATGTAGGAATGAATATAACTAAAATGTACGTACATATGTATTTATCTGCATATGTAGAGACATTTTAGTTACACACACGTATACATACACTTGCATTGCATGTATAAAATATATGTGCGTATTTATGTATCTAATAATTATGTATGTGCAAACAATGTAGACATGTACATTTGTAATCGATGAATATATGTATTTTTTGCTAACTTGTGTATGTAAAATCTATATCCATGTTTGTGTACGCATATATTTATAAGTACTTGTTGTTTGCACGAGCATACATACATTGTTTACATAATGTATGCCCTATGCATGTATCTACAATATATTTATATCTTATGCATCTAAGTACAATGCATGAATGACCTATACATGCCTGTTCAACACGGTGGCCACACACCTGGAAAACATGGAATTATTAGGTTTTACACTTTTATACTGGAAACATTTATAAACTGGAAAAATCAGGAAAATTTGGATAAAAACCTGGAAAAATCAGGGAATTTTAAAGAAAAGCTGAAAATTTTTTCTTTGATTTTTTTTAATTTTATTAATTTAAATTATTTATTACTTTTCTTAATTTAAATTATTTTACCATCTGTTATACCCACTATTTTTAAACGGACTTTGTGACCCGACTAATTTAGCTTGAACCAGTCACAATTACTCTTCAGCCGGCTGGGTTTGAACAACTCACACGTTCTCACAAACGTGAGTCCATCGCCCTGCCACCAATTTACCACCTGCCACCAATGCTATTCCAATTTTTTTTTCTATTTTGACAAACTGATTCAAAATATTTTAGTATTTTTAACTTTATAAAATTCTCAAAAAACTTGTTGGTCACAATTTAATAACAGTAGATCAGGGCTCGAAAAACCACCCGTCCGCCCGTCCTCGGCGGTCAAAAATTCCCCGCGGACAACGAATTTCTCGAATCCGACGTCCGCGCGGACGGCCATTTTCCCGTTAATGTTGGTGATACATTTTCAATTTTTGTTATCTTACAAGAGTCTAGCGCCTCACTTCTAAAATGACCCTCTAATCTAGAAATACAGCAACATACTGCGCATGGTGGAATTGATGTTTTCTCTGTCTGGAAGTACTGCAGCGGTAGAAAGAGGCTTTTTAGCAATGAACTTACAATAATTACAATGAATTACATTACGTACTGGTCTTAAACAAGAAGCGTT
>NC_092212.1:46028115-46084979 GCF_043381705.1 Parasteatoda tepidariorum | reverse complement strand
TTTTTACTGTTACAAAATGCGAAGAAGGAAATAATTTGTGCCCCCCCCCCCCAACAAAACGCGAGAATATCACCCATAATATTAGAATAAAAAATTATGACATGTTCAATTTAAAAAAAAATTATATAGTTTTTTTTTTCTTTTTGTAAACACTGCACTTTTGTTGTTTTAAATCAGTAATATTTATGTTTGTTATCATTAAAAGTATCACGCAGAAAGATATTAGTACTAGAGAGTTTTATCGCAGATAGCTCGAAAAAACTCTGTCGCTGGGCCATTGATCTAAAGCTGAGTGGACTTCAAGCCAGAGCTGGGCGTCGATTACAGTAATCGATTGCAACTATAATTGATTGCAAATAATTACTGCCATATAATCAATTACTTGTAATCACGATTACAGATAATTGCGATTACCAGTAATCATAATTTTTTACTACAATCAGAGTTAGGCAAAAATGAAATTGATTACATTTTTCGATTACAGTAATCAATTACTTATGATCATGATTAAAAATTTTGATTTCAACTGTAATCGTGATTACAATATAATCAAAATATACTATTACACGTAATCGTGGTTACAAATAATCTTTATTACATTAAATTATGATTACAATTAATCAAAATATGCGTTTACAAGACTATTGTATAACAATATATGATTATATTTTACAGTAGATAGTATAATGTATCGTATAATGATATATTTTGTACGTATTTACATACAACGTATGTAGGAATGAAAATAACTAAAATGTGCGTACATATGTATTTATCTGCATATGTAGAGACATTTTAGTTACATACACTTATATTATATGTATAAAATATATGTATGTAAGTATATATCTAATAATTATGTATGGGCAAACAATGTAGACATGTACATTTGTACACGATGAATGTATGCATTTTATGCAAACTTGTGTATGTAATGTATTTCCATGTTTATGTACGCATATATTTATAAGTACTTGCTGTTTGTACGAGCATACATACATTGTTTGCATAATGTATGCCCCATGCACATATCAACAATATATTTATATCTTATGCATCTAAGTACAATGCATGAATGGCCCATGCATGTATGTTCAGTAGGGTGGCTCTTTTGTTGTTCTTTCTGTTGTACTCTTTTTCTGAAAACTTTTGTACTCCTATCCGATAAAATCTGTGAATTATTTTTTCTCAGCACAGTCAACCAATCACACATTTTACAATTGCTAACAGCAATGCTTGTCGACAAATCGTTATAATTAATGCTAATTTTCTCGATTTCATGTTAACCATTTGTAACATATTTTAAATTTTAAAAAAAGGTTTTTTTTAAAAAAACCAACTATATGTTAAGATTTAATTTTACTGTTTTGTTGGTATATATTTGATTTTTTATTCAAAATTCGATTTTTATAGTAATCACAATATCGAAAGTTCAAAAATAATTGCATTCCAGAGATGATATTTCCACAACTGTTTCTCCTTTTACCCTAAAAAGCTGGCAAAGATTAAGGAATGTATAGGAAACATGTTAAATGATATGTAAACATAAAATATAAAAATTTTTTATTCATATGTGTTTATTAGGAAGAACGAAAACGAAACTTTGTTTTTTTTTTGTTCTACACTGTACGAGTACAAGTTTCTAGTTGTAATAAAAAAAATTACTAACTCAAAATACCATGTGTTGAAATTGGAATTCTTTAAATATTTTAATTTCAAATAAGAAAAAAAAAGGAATAAAATTACAATAATTGTATCTATTTTTTTCTTGAGAGTATGGAACAAGCAGGGCCGGATTTAAGTTTGGCGAGGCCCCAAGCTACTGAAAAAATGGGGCCCTTATAAGTTCAATTCTATTTATATACACCCGAGGAAAACCGTCATTTTTTATTGTTGAGTATTAACATTAAATTATTAAAAAAATTTCTTTACGCTACATTTTGCTTTGCTGCTCAAAATCCATAGAAAATATGCAAGGAGTTAGAATGAAATACAAGAAAATGCAATTTGATAATTAGTTTTATTCTTTTTATGACCACCGTTGAAAAACTGACTCAATTTTTAGTTTACAACTACCCATGTTTAACTACGTAGCCTTGTAATTTTGAACTCTATGCAGAAGACAAGGGAACTTCTGGATCAGTACTCAGAGGTATTGATTTGTTATGAGAACTTACTGGACTTTGTGACATAGATTTTATTTTATTTTCCAATTTTATTGATTTGCTTAAATTTAGTCATCTTTAAAATGTAAATAGCAATCGTAATGTTTGTGTAAAAAAATGGAAATAGCCGTTTTTCCTCATATCTGCAATGATTAATGAAAAGCAACCACGAGGGTTAGTGAGCAAAGTGAACAAGGGGCGGAGCCTTCTAGTTTTTTAAATAATTGTTAAATTATTAGTTTTACATGCATACTTTAAAAAAAATAAGAAAAACATTTTTCAGTATAAAGAAATAAAATAAAAAAAACTGTCATCAGCTGTAATAGAAGCCACGATCTTACAGTTTCGTGTTAGATTTCATAATCTTCAGCCCCAAATATGCACACCTACCTTGCGAATTTTTTTTATAACTTTTTTTTTTAAATTTAATGAATTAAGTCATTTGGATACTTGACATTCTTGATTTTGTCGAAAATGTCCGGATATGTCCTTGATGTAAAACTCTTAGACTCGTGTTTTTCCCCCTTCAATTTTGCGAAAAAATAATTTTTTTTTAAAATTTGAGGTGTCAAAATAGAAGGCTGTCCTAAATTTTGAGAAAATATATATGTTTGCATGCGACAATACAGTACCTTTTATGAAATGTGAATCATGATACTGACCACATTGAGAAAAGAAAGTATGGTCAAAACTATTAGAATATAGTAAAATTTACGGTATTTATGGGAACACCGAAATACAGGATAGAGTTTTTCAATATTGATCTGGTTATGACTTCTCATGAAATTAACATAATAAAAATATAGTTTTTTGCCATGCTGTGGTAGTNCTGAATCTCTTAAAATAATAATGCTAATTCAAAACAACATTATTTAAACATTTAACTTGAGATATTGGTTTAAAGAAAATATGATCACTGAATTTTATAAAGAGCACTGTTTAGATAAAATACAATATAAAATGACTTTATATTGAAATGTAAATTCAGTGACTCATTAAAGTGTTCTTACACTTATGATTTTCAATGAAATAAGACTATCCATTAATTAAAACAAATATTTCGGTATGGATATTTAATGTTAAAAAAATATATTATGATCTTAGCAAATCTGAATATTTTTAAAGAAAAACAAAGCAAAAGTTTACTTTTAAGAAATCTAGAATGAAAAAGTAACAAAAACTTAGTCTCACAAAAAACATCTTACACTTAAAAAAAAAAAAAAAATCTTCGTCTATCAGTAAATAGGGGAGATTTCCGTATCCTGATCTGTGGCAGAATAATCGCCAAGTCTAGGCAATTTCCAGGCAGAGTCCCGCGAAAATCATCACAGAATGGGACCAACTCAAAATGTATTACTCGTAGCCACCCCCGGGTATATGAAAATTGCAAGTTTAAAAACTATTTGGCACCTTGGCGATTGTAGTTGGCGCAACAGATCTAGATACGGAAATATCCCCAGTAAATATTCTAATTTTTGTTAAATTAACATTTAGTAGAGTTTCTTTTCACAAGAATAACTTTTATGAGTCAGTAAATAAATGTATACTCGTTCTGAAATATTCATTTTAATTGATAAATAATGCCCTATTTTAATAAAAGTTATAAGTGAACGAACACTTTTGGGAGCCACTGTAAATATAAAAACGTGTTGATTTATAATCACCTGGAATGATTTTCTTTTTCTTAATGAAAATATATTAAGCACACACACTACAGATATCCAAGGGTTTTTTAGTCATTCTGTAATTCCATTTTTTCAAGATGATATATTTATGAGGAAAAACACACGCTAACCTGGAAATTTTAAGATTTTTACCTGGAAAAATCAGGGAAATTTGAAACCTCATTGGAGATTAAAGTAAATTCAACTACTGTTCAATTAAAGTTATGTCCCATGCATGCATGAACCATGCATATATGTCCCATGCATGCATGTGCCATGTATGTATGTCCCATGTATGAATGTCAGATGGATGGATGTACAATTTATTTATGAACAATATGTATGCATATATGTACAATACATTCATATATTCTACATATATTGGACAAAAATCTTAAATACAAATTTTGCATGCGTACATACATGTTATCCAAATCTACGCAATATGTATTTATGTCGACTAAATCTATCCACAAATGTACAATACACGTATCTGCGCGCATTGTACATGCGTATATATACTACATGTATACATATGTACATAAATTGTATGTACGTATTCATGGATATATTATACATTGTGTGTCTGTCCAGTGAATGTATGTACAATATTTATGTCTAAATATGTATGCAATGAAATAAATAAAATATATGTAAGTGAAGTGTAAAAACCACTGATAACGACTCAAGCAAGTTAAATTACAGAATCGAACTATATTTAAATTTAGTTGCCAGCTTTAATTGCTCTATATCAATTCAAAATTGTTAGAATAAAGAATAATTTTCAGGTATTTTCTTAAAATGCTTGACTCGACAAATTTATGTATTTATAACATTGCACAGTTCATAGAAAGTTTTAGATGGCAAAAAAAAGAAAGAAAACTGTAATTTCAAATGTTGAAATAATATTTAGGATTCGTTGTCATCGTTTGTTTTCGTTGATAATCGTTTGATTTCCAAAACTATAAGAGATTGAGTTTTATATATTTCAGAACAAATTTTAAAACAAACTTTAATAACTTTACTGTTATAAAGTATAATGTAGTCACAATGTATGTGCATGCATATATTTAAACATGCGCTTGTATTTATGTATACGTGCATGTATACGTTGTATGTACATACGTACATAAACAATTTTTTTACATCCATACATTACATGTGCATATGTATTACTAAAGTAAATAGATATGTACATACATACATATATGTACATACGTTGCGTGTACAAACCATATATATATGTACGAGTAAACGTACATGAATACATACATGAATTTTATTTACCCAATTATGTACGCATAGGGTACCTATAAACAACATTCTTACATATTGTACGTATATGCATTACGTATATACATATATGCATACGTATATAAATTATTTTCACTTACGTTCATACATATGTTGTCTGTGTATACGAGCATGCAAAATATTGCATTTGCACACAAACTAACAAACTTGCTTAGATGCATTACACATGCCTAATTATGTGTAATAAGCATATACGCATTGTAATATATATATTATTATATAATTACAAACGTTCAAACAACGTTTGTAAATACATTGTATATGTATCTATATGAATCACACGTATGTACGTTCTATGTACATAAAAATATGTATCCCCATACGTACTTACATAATCTATTCATATACAGTATGCAATCGTAATTACTTGTAATCGTACAGTTGGATTACAAGTAATTACAATTACTCGTAATCATGATTACATGTAATAGTATATTTTGATTGCCAGTAATCATAATTACCCGTAATTGTTTCTGTTGTGATTACTTGGAATCACGATTACAATTGTAATCAAAATTTTGGTGAATTGTAATCAAGATTACAAGTAATTGATTACTGTAATCAATTATTGTAATTATGATTACAGCTGTATTCAAAATTATAAAAAATTGTATGATTACTGTAATTGATTGTTGTAATCCTAATTAAGGCTGTAATCAAAATTATGTTATCTTGTAATCACGATTTCAAGTAATTGATTGTTGTGATCATAATTACAGCTTTGGAAACCAAATATGTTATCTTGTAGTCATGATTACAAGTAATTGATTACTGTAATCCAAAAGTGTAATCGATTACATTTTTGCCCAACTCTGTTTCAAGCTACCACTGAGGATCGAACCCCAGTTCCTCACAACAATAGCTCAGTGTCTTTAGCTAGTCATCATGGCTTTTAAAAATTTTCTTTCTAACAATTGTATTAAATATTCGTTGAATGTAAAGAAATTCATAAATAAACAGTTTTCGTCTTCACGTTGCCAGACACTGTTTTGCATTCACACATCAAAATTTAAGAAAAAAAAAGGCTACAACCGGATAAGGAAACATTTTCAACCTACTTTCAATGCGTGCTGCCATTTATTAATTTTAAAAGAAACAAATACTTAATAATTTTAGTCAAAAAATTATTACTGTGGATTTAAAGCTTAAAAATCGAGTGTAAACCATCTTTAAAAGCAAATGGGTTTAAACTATTACTGAAATGAATACGCGTATTATTTGAAAATTAAAAATAATAGGAAAAGAAAACCATTGAGTCGGGTTTGGTAATTTAACAAATTGTTATATAGACAAATAAAAATAACTTTAAAAAAAAGAAAAATTTAACAAAGAAAAATGCAACCAATTGAAATTGTAACGCACTGCTTTGTAACTTATGAAAGTTTTCAGTTCATAACTTGACGTACAATATTATTGTACTAATCAGTCCTAAATTCTGTTAGCAACATTTTTGCAACTGTTGCATGTTTCAATCAAACCTCTTGAAAGGCTTTTTTTTACCGTGAGGCAAAATTTGCATAATCAAATTAATACTTTTCTGGTAATTCTTACTTTCACAAAATGCCAAGTACTAAAAATGAAAGATTATCATTATTATGTCTCCTTAATTTTGCCTTGTTTAGTTGTCTTTTACTTTGTAGTTAAATTTATATAAATTTTTATTAATTTTCAGGACTTTGTAACAAGATAATAAAACATAATAATTGGACGTACTTATGAAAGGTAGAATGGCTGAAAACTGCAATAAAGTAAGTTCTACTTGTAACTTTATCGAACTGTTTTCTGATATAGAAAGAGGAATTAGAGAAGATTTAATTAGTATTTTACGCAAGAAAGGTAAATTGGTGCGTTCTTTAAATACTCAGGAGTGGAGAGAAGACTTAAAAGTAGCTTATACACAAATCAATAACCCATTGAAGAAAACAAATGTTGTTATTTTAGCTTGCAAATACCAGAGACTAAATGTTCTTGAATATTTGCTCCACAACGACGGTCATTGGCTATTTACTTTTCGAGCCTTGGCTGGAGGAGAAAATATCAAGCCAGGTGAGCTGGACCATCAGAATCATGATGCATTTTACTACGCCATAAAATCCAGCAAAACTGAACTTCTTGAGTTATTATTATCAAAGTGGCCTGATGACTATTTCACAAAGAAACCGAATGAATTAGAAGATATTTTATCATTGTCTTTTAATGAAATCAAGCTAAAGAACATTCGAATCACGGAACAGATGAATAACTTTGTCGAATATTTCTTGTTGAAATCTTGTTTCTTTCAAGGGAATAAAAATAAAAATGTTAGTAAAAGTTATTCACCGGAAAACATCAAACAAAGGATCGAATTAGTCGTAGAATGCGTTGGTATGTTAAAAACGGAGTATATGGATAAAGAAGCAGATGACAAATTTCTGTTTATTTCATCGTTTATAATTCAGAATATTTCTGTCTTAAAGCGATTATTAAAATTTACCTATGATTCATTGCCATGGGAAGAAATGGAATTCTGCTTAATTGTTTTCATCAGTTTCCTTAAACCAATCGAAAAGGCAAAGAATGAGATAGAAAAAAAGGTTTATGAGTACGAAAAATATTACAGGCGTAATTCTTGGCGTTTCACTAACTGCGTGTTAACCCAATCAACAATCTTAAAACATCTCGGTCACTTCTCTTTGAATTTAGAAAAAGTCGCAAACTTAACAGCTATTAATAGTGTAAACAAATTTCTACAATTCTCGCGCAAAGAAAATATTTCAGCAATCATAAAAACTTATCCTTTATTCGAGGACTTACTAAAAGACTATGCCGCAGTTCGAGACGTTTATTCTTTGGAAGTGATTAAACATTACCTGGAAGTTGCCATAGCTGTGGACTCGAAAAAAACTGACGGGCAATTAATTATCTCGAGAACGTTACAAGTTCTCGGTGAAAATTTAAAGAATACCGTAGAATCACCAAAACTTTCTGACAATACCTGTGATATTTTATTGCTCACCTTAACGAAAACTACAAGATCTATAGTAACAGGATTGCGTAATGCTCTATCTCATGAACACGCTCTTCAAAAACGAAAAGAACTGGAAGGTTTGAATTGTGATTTTTACAGTTCTGTGCAGAACGATTTAAATAAGCTAAATCCTTTAGTCACTGATATTCTACGTAGCTTAAAAAGAAACTTGATGAAGTTGTGTTTACAGAAGCTTGCTGACTGCAATAGCTTAGAAGATTACAAACATACATTAAAATCCCTTCGTTTCGGTAAGTCATCCGATGTTTCTTCTTCAGGCACTTTCGATGATACTTCGGAAATTAAGTTGTTGCAAAAATTAATACCTCAGTTTTTCGACACAATTGGAAGTTTGTCTGCCAGTGAAGAGATTGTTTTGCACAATCTTCAGCAAATTCTAAACTCAAAGACTGAGAACGACTTCGAACGAGCGGTTATCAAATCTGTAAAGCAGTGCCCTATTCAGAATTTAGAGCTATTTTATAATGGAATTATGAACACTATGATTATAGAGGAGAATGATTTTCCAGAACTTAAAAAACTAGCCAAGAGGGATATAAAAAGGTTGAGCATTGACGTCCCAGAAGAATATATTAGACTGATTGCTAATTCCATAACATCCGTTTATGATGCTGTCAAGCTTCGAGTGTCGAAAGACAAATTTTATGAAGTAACTTTATTATACTATAAAATATTACGTGTCATTAATTATGACATGAGCACGGTTACAGGCATTACTGAAATGAACTATTTATTGACAAGTGACAAAAATGCAATGTTTCCAAGGAGAATGAATCATTTGGAAAAGTATCATGAGGAGTTGAAGGAAAAGCTTGAACTCCTACACGATGCAATGGGAAGAATTATTGATTTGAAGGAAACTTCAAGAAAAAATATTGCAGCCGAAGTTATTTGTGAAACAAATTTGTTGATTGAAGTGATTATGTTGGACATCATGTCTATACTCGACTCTTGCAGAAAATTCACTAACAATCCATTTTATTGTGATGGAAATCACCCGATATTAGGCGGAAAGAATTTAAGAAATCATTTGGCTCACGGCAACGTATTAAACGATGTTCTTTTTAACTCAAATATTTCAATACTTTTGAATGCCAAAATATTTGTGATGGAAGATGTTACAAGTTGGAAAAAGCAACTTGACCGAATCGTCATTGGTAATCCATCAAATTTAAAGCTTAAGTTTGAGCAAAACTTAGAAAAGCTAAGCAACCAAGCAGAATTGTTCTACGCTTTAGCTTGTGGTGATCTCGATCTCGCGAGATCGTGTATTGAAAAGGGTGCCGATATCGAAGCCAGAGATATAAATTTATGGACAGCCCTTCATTACGCTAGTCAAGCGTCAAATACAGTAACTTTAGAATTTATTATTTCCGAATATCCCGGATTATTTTTCAAAAGTATAGAAGAAATGGATGTCGAGGGCCGTATTCCTTTACACATCGCAGCCTTTAAAGCTCGTAAAAATAGTGTAGAGGTTCTTCTGAAAAATAATCAAATCTCCATCAATGCAAAAGATGTCTGCAACAAAACTGCTTTGCATATTGCATCGCAGGTTGGTTCCGAAGAAGTAGTTGAGGTATTGCTGAAAAATGGAGCAGACACGGAAATTAAAGATATGTGTGATTATGCACCTTTACACTTTGCTATTTGCCATAACCATGTCGGAGTTACCATCGAACTGTTGAAGAAAGAAAAGAATGTCGACGACAATCTAAGTAGTAGTGCTTGCACGCCTTTAATTCTTGCAGCTGAGAAAGGTTTTTCTAGCATAGTGACGTATTTGTTACAAAAAGGTGCAGATGTAAACAGGAAAAATGATCTTAAAAGCACACCTATGCATTTAGCTGCTGATTGGGGCCATGCCGAAGTTCTTAGTATTCTGATTCAGAATGGAGCAGAAATAGACTGCCAGGACGATAGGGGAGTAACTCCTCTCCATTGCGCAGTGAGAAATCGGCACAAAAGTTGTGTTGAAGTGCTGTTGAAAAATGGTGCAAAAATTAATATCCGAGATTATGTTGGACGCATACCTATACATTTTGCGACATATTTGGGAGAGCAAGAAATAGCGAAGAACTTACTGCGATTGGGTGGATCCTTGAATATGTGGAATTATCAAGGTTGGACAGCATTGCATTGTGCTGCGTATAGTGGAAATGTTGATTTAATATCAACTTTAGTTGATAAGGGCGCTACTATTAATGTCTGTACTTTCATGGGTCTGACGCCTTTACATATTAGTGCACAGTTTTGCAATAATCAGGCTTCTAAATATCTCATGGAAAAAGGTGCCGGCATTTCTTGTAAAGACAAAAAGGGTCGAACACCCTTGCATGTAGCATCGGCATCTGGTGATGTGGAAACTGTTAAATTCATTTTAAAGAAGAAACCTAATGCTGTTAATGACGAGGACAAAAAGGGTTGGACTGCTCTTCATCACAGTTGCTTCAACAATCACGGTTGCATTGTGAAAATCTTAATTGAGGCCGAAGCTAACATTAACAAACAAAACAACGAACTTAAAAGTCCTTTACACTTAGCCGTAGAAAATAGTAACTATCAGATAATTGACAGTCTTACGAAACAAGTTGGTTGTGAGCTGTTGAAGGATTTAAATGGGTGCACACCCCTGCATTATGTTGTCAGGTGTGGGCAAGAAAAATTATTCAAACTCGTCGCATCAATTTCGAATGATGTAAATGTCATCGACAAATATAAGCGCACAGCTTTGCACTACGCTGTGGATTCTAATCAACTGAAATCAGTTAAACATTTAGTTGAAATGGATTGCAAAATTGATGCAATCGATGAAAATGGATTAACAGCTTTGGCTACATCTGTGAAATATCATTACATGGATATTGTAAACTATTTGCTTAAAAAAGGAGCAAATCGCTATCTCAATAATGGAATGATTTATTTTTTAGCCATTGATTGTGAATATAGAGATATTCTGAATGTTTTATTATTCCCTAAACATAAAACTAAAAACGTTTTAATGAAGGAAAATATAGCTTTGCTGCAGAGAGTTGCTGCTGTCGGCAATGTTGCTATGTTTCAAGATGTAGTTACTCTAGGACTGGACGTAAATGCTGTTACAGGCAGCGAACATTTGTCTGCGCTGCATATCGCTTCGGAAAGAGGGTGTTACGAGATTGTCAAACTATTGGTGCAAAAGAATGCAGACGTCAATATTAAAACTAGAAAAGGAGATAATGCCTTGCATTTGGCGTTAGCAAAAGGACACGTAAAAATTGTCTGGCTGCTCCTTGCGAAAGGAGCCATTTATGACACACCAAATAGCTTTAATAGAATCCCTTTAGAATCAGCTGTTTTATCCAAAAACTTACAATTAGTCAGGCTGTTTATCGAGAAAAAACAACTTGACGTTAATTATACTAATGCCAACGGTCATACTTTGCTTCATCTTGCATCTGAAGTTGGGAGCTTTGAAATTGCTTCATATCTAATCAAAAAAGGAGCAGATGTCAATGTTTTAAATAAAGAAAATTTAAAACCCATTCATATAACAGTAAAACATGGAAACCTAAGTGTTATGGCACTCCTATATAAATATATGTCATTGAATCAAGCTGCCAACACCGTGCATGTAGAATCTTTACTACATTTCGCTGTGACAGAAGAAAAATTTGAGCTAGTACAATACCTTATTAGTAAAAAAGTTAATATGAATTCTTCAGATGATGCTGGGATCATGCCTTTGCACGTCGCCGCTGCAAGGGGGAACTTCGATTTAGTTAAACTTTTAGTTGAAAATGGATCATTTTATGACTTGCCTGATCACTTAGGTCGAAAACCAATCGATTTAGCTAAAACATCAAAAGTAATAAATATTTTAAGAGAAACAGAAAATTTAATGAAAGCAGTTAAACATAATAACATCTTGATGGTACAGCAGTGCATTCAAAATGGCGCTATTGTAAACGCCTTAGACAAAAATAATGCGTGTCCTTTAATTTTCGTAGCATATAAAGGTTATTTGGAAATTGCCCTTGTATTGTTGGAAAACAAGGCGAATCCCAATACAAATGGAAAGAATGGATTTACACCGCTACATTATGCTTCTAAATTTGGTCACATAGAAGTCGCTCAAATTTTGTTAAAGTTTGGTGCAATTTACAATGCAACATCTAATAATGCTAAAAGCCCTGCTGATCTGGCTACAAATTCAAAGATTTATAATCTACTCAACCTGATTGATCGATGTTTTAAAGAGATTGAAGATAGGAAACGTAAATTCCTCGCAGTTTTGAAAAATATTAAAGATGTTCAGACAATGGCAGCAATCATGAATGCCCGCAATCAGAATAAAAAAACATTAACTACCGCAGCACACCACTGCAAATTTCAGGGAGCTGAAACTCTAGAGATTTTATTTTGCAATTTTGCTTTCAGGCAAACCGCAGCTCATGCCTTGTATCTATCAACCGACAGAAAAATATTGAACCCTAGGTGCAATAAAGTTTTTGATCTCCCAATTGTTCAAGACAAGTTCATACATAAGCTTACGGAGTCATCAAAATACCACGAAGCCTTACTGATTTGTACAGATTTACTGGAAGATTATAGAAAAATGTTTGGAAGTGATAACATTGTAGTTTGGGTAACACAACAGCACATTGCTTTTATATTACATCAACTTCAAAGGTATCAAGAATCTCTGAGACAATTCCGTGAATTATACGAGCTTCGTAAAAAAGTGTATGGCATGTTTCATAAAGGTAATTTGGATATAAAGAGCTGGATGGCATTAGTTTTACATCGGTTAGACAGAAACGAAGAAGCCCTAAAAATCTGTGAACAAATTTATGAAAAACAGAAAAAGATTCTTGGCGGAAATCATTTGCATGTGCTACAGACTGAGATTCACATGGCTTTGGTGCTTAATGCACTTGGTGAGCATGAAAAAGCTTTAAAAATGAGCCGTTTGACGTACGTTAAATATAAACAACTCGCTGGCTCGAAACATCGCACAACACTTGTAGCTCTTAACAATGTTGGCATTATCCTATTAGCGAAAGATGATTTAGACGAAGCTCTTAAAGTCTTTAAAAAGGTCCATGATGGCAGGCGTGATGTTCTCGGTTCTGAACACAGAGATACCATAAGAGCCTATCAAAATGTGGCGAACGTTTTGCGTCAGCAAAAACTCCTTAAAGAAGCAGAAAGAATATTTGAAAGCATTTTAGTTTATCAAGCGTCGAAGCTTGGTCTAGGTGATATGGAGACAGTTTTTACGTTACTACACCTAGCCGAAATAAATTACGAATTGAATAAATACATGAAAGCGGAGAAATTTTACAAGGAAGCCTACATGACTATAACTTTAGTTTTGGGAGATGATCACTTTTTGGCGAAATTAATCAGAATCAAACTTCATTCAATGGAAAAATATTTTGAATATACTGATATGGGATTCCAAAACTAATACAAATGTAGAACTTAATGAGAAAATCGGATACTTTGTTAAATGTAGCAGTCTTTTATTTTATCTGCGTTTAATTGTTTTAACACTGTAATCCACAATTTAGTAGAAAAAAAGTTTTTTTTAAGTTAGTTTATTAATCGCATATAAAAACATGTATAGTTATGTAATTATTTTTACATTTTTATTCAGGTTTTATACTATATTTTAACCCTGTGTTTATGGCCATTTTTTTTAAAGATTTGCAAATGGTAAAGTTTACAACTCTATTTTCATTTGATTTAACTAAAACTTTTACAATCTGTGTACATTAGAGCAAAGATAGTCATTAATACTTTTCAGTTAAGTTCTGAATCTGTAATTTTATTTTTGGACTTTAGGACATACCTCCAAAGGTAAATAATTATTCATCAACCTTTTTATATAAGGTTAAAGAATATTTTTCTTTTCTAATTGCCCATCAAATTGTATTTTTAAATGTAATTTTTATGTCCATCTAGGTAACGTTTTATATGCAAACTATTTTTATGAGTTCTAAATCTGAGTAAATGGTAAATTTTTATAGAACACTCTTGGGTTTGCATCTGTTTTTAAATGAATGGTTAATACTAATTAAATGTCATGTTTTAGTTGGGCACTTCTAATTTCACCATCAAAAATACAACTTCGCTTATACCTGAGGATTACATTAAAAAATTAATAACGATAATTTTTTATTTCAAAAACCATCACCTTAATTAGACTTATTTTTTAGAATTGCGATATTACTTCTTATGTGTTTAATATTTTGTAAATTAGTTAATTATTTCGTAATAAAATTTTCAAAAATTTTAGTTAAAAATGCAATAGTGGTGTGCAGTATATTATCTTCATTATCAGTGTGATAGTTATTATGTTACATTTTAAAATTTTAGTTAAAAATGCAATAGTGGTGTGCAATATACTATTATCTTCATCATAACTGTGATAGTTGTTATGTTGCATGTAAACATCATCGAATTATAGTTTTTATGTTTAAGTGCTAATTTTTATCAAACTTCGAACATCTGTAATTATTTCTTTATTCTCATATTCATTATAAATTTAGATAAGAGCATTATCTGTTTTATATCCAATTTTTAAAAATATGGGATTCTGTTATCACAGCCCTTAACATATTTCTAGAATCTTTGACAAAAGTGAAGTAAAAAAAATACACTTTGAAGGTCACGAGTTAGTATTTAAGCGGTATTTAAATATTAATTTGCGATCATTAATGTTTGGATCTTTTTTACATCATTTTTGACAAGGTTTTTAAAAATATCTATCTGCTTTATTGTTTTACTTAACAGCATGTATATATTTTATCTAAAATATTTTTATGGAATATTTAAAAAAGTTCCATTGTGTTAAAATTGGAAGAAAAACATTTTTCTATTTTTTCTTTCCATTTTAAGATTTTTTCTGATGCGAATGGATAAATTTATTGATTAGTTTTTTGTTTGTTTGAAAAGCAGTTGTTCAATATAATGCAAATGCTTCTATGTTATAAAATTGTATGTGAAATTCGTTATCTTCCTGGAGTAGTTTTTTGTGCCTTTTTTTCTTGTGAAGAGTTTTTAACTAATTTAATCATCAAATATTATATCTGGGTATTTTCAATCAACCAGCGACATACTTTAGCTTTGATAGCCTGGTTGGTAGGGAGTCTAGTCCATGTCAAAGAGATTATAAGTTCAAATCCAGCCGGCTGAAGACTCCCCCGTGTAGTAAATGGTGACTTGTGCACGCTAAATCAATCGGGTCCCAAAGTCCTCTATGTTTCCATAGCAAATCATACCTCTGAGAGTACTAAACTAAAGATTGATCTGTCTCTGGTTCAGATCAAAATTACGATATGTGGATGAGTGAATGGGTCCGCCCTATAAACGGGTTGTGACGTATGTAGGTGGCCGAAGTCAAATTATTGGCCGTAGATTTTGAAACTGGAAAATCACTGGAAGCGCAGCCCCTTTACCTTAACCCCTTCCTTCTCGCTCCCGTGAAAATGACGGGGTGAGGTTTCGCCCTCTATTTCTCGCTCCCGTGATATTTCTGGGCTGGAGTGTTCAGTAGTAACGCACCCATAAGAGTAAAACTAATTCATTTCTTTTGTCTGGAAAACATTTTATTTCTCATTTTGCACACCAGATGGCAGTACTAGGATATTTCAAAGGTAATTGTAGATAGTTAGTTTATTTTAAACTAGCTGTCAGCACTAGGACTGGGCAATATAAGAAATTTTATATCGTGATGCATCGTCAGTTTTGCATCGCGATGTATCGCGATATAGTATTTTTGAAATTCATTTACTTATAAGGCGCAGAAAGTCGGATTTCTATCAAAACTTCATACTCAGATTGATTTAAATCAATTTATGAATTTGATGTATATGTTTTGCTTAAGAAAGATATTAATGTTATATTTTCTAAAAATGATCGCGCAAATAACGAAAGATTTCTTAGTTTAAAAATAAATAATAAAAAAATAAATAAAATTGAAATTTATCAATATATTTACCTAACAATATAGAAAGAAAATTTAAAAAATAAGTTCGTTAAAAATTATTTGTATGCTTAAAACAAAGTGCTAAATAAATTAAACAAAAAAAAAAACTTTTAAAACAACACTATTTTTTATCATTATTATTTCACATAAATAATAAAGTTAAATTGAATAATTACCGAATTCTGAACGAAAAAACAAAGTAAGGTTTAATTTCTTAAAAATAAAAACAAAAGAATTATGATATTCGATAATATATTCAACTGACAATATTGAAAGAAAATTAAAAAACACGATTATACTCTTTAATAAAACGAAGTGCTAAATGATTTTAAAAAAAGAAGTCGCAATCGCAAACATTACTAATTTTTTTGAATAAACAAAGTTGATTGACTTATGTCCAAATCCAAAAGAGGAAAAATAAGTTTTGTTATAATTTTATTTATAAAAATGAAAACAACTAAAGATTTATAAATTTAAAATCAGTAATAAAAACCCATTAAATTATTATTTTATCCAAAAAACTTTTAATAAATTAAAATAAAGTAAAAAATAGCCTAACAAATTTAATTACTTTTTAATTTAATTCTTTATGGGCACCTTAAATTAGATTTCCGTTTGTAATAAATTCAATAATGTAAAATAATACTTAAACATATAATATCAAAATTAATTTTCACATTTAAGAATAAAAAAGAAAGTTTTGTTTCAAAAAAAATTTTTACCTAATTAATTAAGAAGCACTTCTTTATATGTTCTTTTCAATGATAGATTACGTTCAGAACAAGGTAACGACGAGCGCAAAGTCAGTCCCACTGAAAATAATCTACAAGAAACGATATCAAGTCGCGAACAAGAAGAAAAAAAAACTAAGAGGTGCGGAAACGAACATGCGAGATCACGATATATGTTCTCAAAACTGATTCTGATTCTACCGCTCATCAATCAAGGCCGTTTCAATATAACGATACGAACATCGTCTTCCCCAGCGCGAGTTGGCATCGGATCGTAAGAGATCCTTGCGTGTCTTGTATCGCTATATCGTTCGTCTTCTTTACTCGACGGCTTAAATCAGATTTCTGATGCATCGCCTGGAACGAAAGTTGCTGTATTCGGCCTGCCGATACAGGCGTTAAATCGATATGTTGCGATATATCGATTTATAGCTCAGTCCTAATCAGCACTAATCAAATACGTGTATTTGTGATACGCGATAAAAAAATAGGCACTTTTATGACCGTTTTCTTAAAAATTAACCGATCGTTAAGGGGTTAATGGCATGCTTTTTGGGGTTCGGATTCACAGTTGAAAATATGCGAATTTTTTCTCCTCCCTATTTTGTAAACAAAAAATTATTTTCATCTAACTGAAACTCGTTCTTATAGTCAATTGCATTGTTATCATAAAGATGTATTTCTCTTCCCGAAGGATCTTAACAGAACGGCTGCATCTAACAGAAGAATTTTATTAAAATTTTGCTATAGTTTCCAAATTAGGTTTTATCCATTAAATTAAATTATTACTGCAATTAAGTTATTACCTCAAAATCATAAATTGTGTCCTCGTAAAAAAAGTTGTAATGAATTTTCACGTTTAAATTGCATGTTGCTTATTTTTTTAGACCTTCATCTTAGCTAAAATCCCTTAGGCCCCCCTTCCAAACAAAAATTGAATCATGACTTTGCCACTGTAAGAAACTACTTTAAATGAAACAGAACAAAATGAAAAATAATGTGTACATTAAAACGTAGTAAAAAAATATTTTTATTATAGAAAAACTTTACAAAATGTAGGATAAAAGAATGATTGTATTAGGATTGTTTTAGAAAATTTCACTGTTACACAAATACGTTATGGACTCATAAATTCAAGATTGAAATAAGTGATTGCAAAAAAGCTTAACAAACATTTTAAGAAGTAAATAATAAAAACGTTTATGGGACTCTCTGAAATTTGCACATCAAATCAAGTATTATTCTCTCAATTTATTATTCTTTTTGTTTAACGGAGATTAATATAAGATTTTATCCCAGAAGCGAATTTTTATAAATTATTTCCTTTTACGTAATTGATTTCAAAAATCAGTTAAACCAAGCTACTATTTTTAAAATTGCAATTAATTCGTCATTTCCTCACTAATATTTTTTTTTAAAAAAGGGAATGATGCTAAAGATTTTAGATAGGAGATTGATTTTAGATTCTTTAACCGCTCAAAAGACAAAGCTGTAGTGCATATAAAAAAAAAAAATTTTCTTTATTCTAAGTTCAATTACCATATTACTGGAAATTATAATTCTCTGAACTTGTCTTAATATCATAAACTTAACATATATCAACAGTTTTTATGAGTATAACCCAAAATACAGTCGGCAAAAAAAGTATTGGCACACCAATATCATTTTTAGTAATTGTGCAACTAAACGTTCTAACTGTACACATGGTGCGTAGCGTTTTTAAAAAGTGCTTAAAAGAGTGTTGCAGAATGATTCAGTGGTGAATGGGTGCATTAATTAAAGAAACCATATTTAATAACAACCAAATTTAATAATAAAAACAATAAAAAATATGATACGAAATGGGGCTCTCCAATGAGCCATCCATTTCAATCCATTGCCTGCTACACAAGTGATTACAGAATTATTTTTGAGTGATTACAACGCCCTTTTCTGGTCTGGCAGAAATTTGTAACAAGGAGCTTATTTTCGTTTTTTAAAAGTGCTTTTTTTATTGGATGTTTTTAATAGGTGCTTAATTTTTCCTTTACGAAAATGAGATTTTTTTTTTCTTTACCATGTCAATTTTCGCCATGTTTCAAAAGCGTGGTTTTTATATTGTTCTATTCAACGTTTTCACAATTCATTCAAACACAATCTATTTCGGTGTACCGTCGGTTCGTAGCGTATGAAAGTACCAATCATTTAACATGTTTGATGAAATACTTGTGGGTTCGCATGTGCATATACTGAACTGAGTTTGGTGAGATTCTTGCACTTTTATGTGCAACTCTGCTGCATTTTGCAAGATATTCTCAATTTCAGAATTCATTTTCCACCCTCTGAAATCGAACTGAAAAATCTCTCGATCTTTTTATGGTGGCTAATATAATTTAGAAAGAGTTCTTTGTCAGAAACTAGTTAGTTTATCATGAGCAAGTAACGTCTTCAAAATTTTTTTTGCATTTTGTTAATGTATGTAGTGCTTAAAAAGTACTTAAAAGGTGCTTATTTTTTGTTGAAAGATTCGGCTACTCACCCTGTGTACAAATTAAAACGTATTACGCTTAATTCTTGATATTACTATATCACATAATTTAAAACTTCTGACATTCTTAATAAAATATTTACACAGAAAAATCACATTTTATTTTGTAAAAAAAACTAAAAAATGAAGGGTAGGGTTGACCTTTCCTAGTTTCTATCGTCTTTTGGGGTCATGATGACTGATTGTGGTTTACATTGTTTTTATTATTATTATTTAATAACCTCGTTTTGCCTTTTGCAATAGCTTAAAATCTGGATTTTTCAATGTTTTCAAAATTTTTGTTTTTTTTTTCTAATTGTTCAATCATACATAGGTTCACAAAACATACGAGCGTAATAAATAAATTTTGTGACAGGTCATAATTGTTATAAAATTCATTCGGGAAATATTTTTGTTCGCATAATTATGAATATTTGTCTTAATAGTTTTCTAAATTTGAAAGATGTTTTCTTACTTATACCTACAGGACCAAACTTTTAAACCTGATGGACGACGGAGTCTATTTGCAAGCACAATTTTCATAAATCCTAATTTGTTTTTAACCCCGATGCTGACAGTTGTTTGCAACAAATGTGCGATAGTTATCGTCTACTAATTCTAAAAAGAATTAATAAAAGAACAAAAATGATTATTTGATTCATATAAAAAATTATGAAAAGCAAAGAAATGTCTTTCTCCTTTTCTACAAAAACCAACTTTTCCCTGAAACGTAATCTTTTCTGGAATGAATATTGTCATGTAATTAATTGAAAGAACTTCAGTGCTTCACGATAGATTTTGAGAAAATTGGCAGGAGAAATCGCTAATGCTTTAAACGCTAAAACAGAATTTCTGAAAATTTATGAATTATTACAATGAAATTTATTTTTGAAAAAAATTGTTTTTGCTTACACATTTTGCTATACATTATTTGTTTGTGTAGCTTATATAAAGTTTATATTCGCTTACGTTAATTTTTTTATTGCTCGGTAAAATCGTAGTTAGTGATAATGTACTGAGTTCCATATACGTCTTATGTGTTGGATAATTGCAAAGATTCAAAAAGAAATTTTCAAAAGTTATTTTAATCTGTTAAAATAACATTCTCCAGATGCATTATAGCTTTTTTTTCAATAATTTTGATTTTAATTATAATTTTTTCAATAATTTTCGTAAATTGTTTCAGTATCTAAGTACTCGTTATAAATGAGTTCGATTATATTGGTATTAATTGAACGTAAGAGTCAAAAGCAAAATTAGGAACTTTTAAACTTCATTTAGCACTTACTGTAAAATTTCACCAGGTGAAACCCAACCACCAAATACCCTCTCAAGTTCTTCAGCAATTAAGAAATTTAAACCATCGTTATTTTTACTACTAACTACCTGCAAACCCAAAGGTAGACCATTCTCATTAAGGCCTAGCGGGCAATGCGTTGCTGGCAAACCAAGCAAATTCCATAATCCTACATAACTTAGACTGAAACTTAAGCATTGAGTTTCAACATGATGTAATGCTGTTACTGGCAAAGTAGGACACAAAAACACTGAGTTATCGTCGAGAAGTTCGTCAAACTCTTTTTGCAGTTCTTGCAACAGATCTTTGTAGTATGAAACGTCACTCTCCCTGTACCACAAAGGTAATTTTGAAAGTTTTAACATGAATGGTACCACGATGGTGTACTTTGAAACACCGCAGAGGTATTTTATGAGTTCTTTGGTTGGGTTAAGAGTGGGAGGGCACCTCATAAGCTTTAGGATCTCTTCCGTGTTTCCGGAAGCATGGATAAGATTGTGTTTATAGATTTCTTCGCTTTTCTTCAGTAATGGCATGGATACTTCTTTGGACTTGATTCCATAGGTTCTGTCAAAGTGAGATAGCACCTTAAAAGAAAATGTTATGAAAGATTTTTAATGATAATATTAAACCTGTTTAAATGCAATAAAGATTTTTAATGAGAATATTAAACCTGTTTAAGTGCAATAAAGATTTTTAATCAGAATATTAAACCTGTTTAAATGCAATAAAGATTTTTAATGAGAATGTTAAACCTGTTTAAATGCAATAAAGATTTTTAATGAGAATATTAAACCTGTTTAAATGCAATAAAGATTTTTAATGGGTATATTAAACCTGTTTAAATGCAATAAAGATTTTTAATGAGAATATTAAACCTGTTTTAAACCTGTTTAAATGCAATAAAGATTTTTAATGAGAATATTAAACCTGTTTAGTATGATAAATTTAGATGTTAAATATGTTTAATGTATCAACAACCAATGTTAAAATATCAAAGGTTGACAATTAAGTTTTTTAATTCCTTCAAAAAATATTGCATCTAGTAATTTTATTTTTAAGATTTATCATTGATTCGATGAAAGTGAGTTTTTTATCATTCTTCCAAAAGTCTGAAACTAAAAATGCCGAATCGAGGTGCGTTGGATGATTACAAGGGGCGTTTCGGTTCTGATATTTACCGGGAACAACTGAAGAGGAACTAATTAATTTTTATAAACTTCATTTGAATTTTTCTAGACTATTGCTTACTCATAACTTAATATAGCCGGTACCATGGATAAAAATGTAGTTTACATAAAAATTAGTCGATATGTATAGTACTCGAGATATTTGACGCATCTGAACTCTAAAGTACAACTTCCGCAATGGAGTTATAGGTACCCCGCTAGTCCACAAGACAGATTAATATTTTTAAGAAAAAAATTGTTAGAAACTTAAATCTCCCTAATTCTAAAATTTAGATTTGAAAAAAATATATGAATTTTTTTCCAAAGCCCTCCTGGGGAATGGCCTACGTCATAAAGGCATCTGAAGGGCAGATTTGTGGGTCACTTTTCCAGGGGCACCATATTAAGTGAGCGAAAGTTGCTACCACAGTAAGGACAGATAGTACAGAGAATGAAAGAGCACCCATGCCTTATAGGCGGGATTAAAACCCAGAACCTTTCTCATGCAAGGCCGGTTCCCTGGCCGGTCGGCAATCTGAATAAATAAATAAAAAATAATTATGTTTCTGATCCAAAATTGGAAGACATGGAATATTTTTACTAAAAATATTAAAAAGTGTTGTGAAAGAAATGGGAGGTGCGACAAAAATTTTGGTTTGGTCAACGACACACGTTTATAAATTATGTTAACACTATAATAAAACAAGACGTATTTTCGTCCTCTTTTTTCTTTTAATACGAGTAAAAGTTTTTTTTTTTTTTTTTTTTTTTGCAACCGTTCGTGAATAGAAATTTTGCCAAAATTCACTTTTTCTATCATTTTGTTTTGTCTTCTAAAAATCGTCAAGCATTAATTGTATAATTTGAACTTTTTCTTTTTACATTTTTATTATGTGTAAAAAAAAGCATGATGTATTTTTTTTACAAATTAGTTTCTAACTTTAAGTATAAGAAAAGTCGTGTTATACAATAGTTCCATAATAGCTGCATGTCTGTATTTCCCCCATTTTTTAAAATATAACTAATTTATAAACTATTTATTTTTTATAACTATTTATTTTTTAAAATATAACTTTTAAGTAATTGTCTCTGTAAGAAATGTTGTGGTGTAAAAGTAGTAGCTATGAACAAGATTTTAAATCCGTCTTAAAAAGTTCTTTTAAATAACATTGTTGTCAGCCAACAGCAAAATAGTGATCAACCAAAAAAATATTTAAATTTTATTTTTTTCTTTCCTTGACAAATTTTAAGACTTAAACTATTAAAAATTAATTTTTTTTAACACTTTAATCTTTATTAAACAGGGTGCGCAGCGTTTTTAAAAATTGCTTAAAGGTACTTATTTTCGATTTTCGTTTTTTAAAAGCCCTTAAAGGTGCTTTTTTCCATGGAAAAGTGGTAAATTTTCCCTTTTCCGAAATGTGATAATTTTCTTTACCATGTTGATTTTCGCCACAAATTATGCAAAAAGACATTGTCATATCCAACGTTTTCACAATTAATTCAACCACAGTCTATTCCAGCGTACAGCCGGTCTGTAGTGTATGAAAGCACCATTTGTCTTACATGTTAGATGAAATACTTGCGGGTCCGCACTTGCGTATACTGAGCTGGATTCAGTGGTAAGGATTTTTGACTCTCATGTCCAACCCTGCTGCATTTTACAACAGATTCTCAATTTCAGACTTCATTTTCCGCACTCTGTAATAGAATCGAAAAATCTCTCGAATTTTTGCTGATTACGGGGACCAACTAAACATTGTCAATTTTTCTTTCTCTATTAGTGACAGAAAATTTCATTTTTCTTGTTAATTTCGTCGTTTGTGATGCGCCATCGTCTTCGTCAATGTAAATAAAACCGGATAAAACCATCAATTGTCAAAAACTTGCCAACCCTGTATAATTATGATATTTTTCAAAGTGCTTAAAAATATTTTTAAGTGCTTAAAAGGTGCTTATTTTTTTTTGAAAAATTTGGGGCTACGCATCCTTTTATAAAAACATGTAGCATACTTTTAAAAACCTTATTTTATTTCCCGTAGTGACGGCCTCTAGTTCATGATTAACTATGAAATTTTAAGCTGCGTACAAAGGCAAGATCAAGTACTATTCAATGCACCAAAGGTGCGCAGAAAATTGAAAAAGTAACATCTGCACACATTACTGGAGACTGTTCCTACACCGAAACAAATTACGAGTTGTAAGATTTGTTTATTTTTTTACTTAACCTCTTAGTTAGATTAGCTTGTATTTATCTCCTAATTTGCAAAATCGGTAACTTTTCTAACATAGATTTGGTTGTGTCAACTCAACGAAAAAAAAATCTATAGGGACTACCAAGTTCAGAATTTGTCTAGTTCATCGGAGTTATGAATTGCTTATCTTGACTAACAACACGGGACTGTTATCAATGCAGGTGCGATTTTTCTTTTAAATTCTGTTGTCTTAAGTAAGTTTGAATTTCATAAAATCCTTGCTGGCTTGCCATTTTATCTGTTAAAAAGCATTTTGCACTAAAAAATGATGCGTTACGTCGTAAATATAAGTCCCAAGAGTTCGATTTCAGTTATCCAACGAATTTTGACTTTTTATGATTTGCTAAAATTATAAATTACGAAGTAAATAAATAAATAACTGACGCGATTTTCATGAATGGCTTTGCTATTCTTTATCATTTTTGTAAGAAATTTCTTTTAAAATTTTATACAATCAGTTTTTAATACTGGTTATAGTTATCGTAAATGTAATAAGTTTTTAACTTGTGTTTTAAGTTTGTTTTATAAATTATTAAACAAGTATATACTAAGAGCTTGAAACCGAATTCAAAAAGATTCAATTATTAAATTAAATTTGCATATTCCAAATTTTTGGAACCTTTTTTCTTCCATATTTTTATATCGCAAATAAGACAGAAAATTCAGTTTACAAGTCACTGATATGTGGTGATCATTCCTTATTAAATAAATGTCGGCGCATGCATACTTAAAATAGTTATTTTAAATTCGGCATAATATCAAATAGTATGCAAATTGAAATTATGTTTCTCAAAGCAAATAATGTAGATAATGACACAGTACTTTCTTTGCGACAAATAAAATTTTGTGGTAAATAAACTTTTCGAACTTATCTGGGTTGTCAAAGTCTTCATGGATCATGCACATGTGTCATACTTTAGAATAAAATGATTTTTTTTTTATGCGAAAACATTTAGAAAAAAAAATCTGAGTATTTTTATGCTGTTTACTAATTATAAGTTTTCATTTTACCTTTAGAAAAGCATCTTTAAGCTCACCATCCAGTGAAGGGCTGGCCTTAGAACACATTGACAATGTGTAATAAATTTTCAGCTTTGAAAACTTAACCTACGATATTTAAAATATTGTTAACTAAAAGAAAGCAAACATGCAAATATAGCCACAAAATTTGCTATACAATAACACATAATAACAATATCACATCACAATACCTCAACATTTGCATCTGTATAAAATGGTTTAAAATTAATGGTAAACATTTGATTATAAAATCCAATGTTTTAACTAGAGCGGACCTCTGCAGAGGATCGAAATTGTGATGGCATGTCTTCGGATTATCTTCGGGCCGTAACCAATAACCTATTGTGCAGCTCTTGTGGGCCGTAAATAAAATATCTATCCTAGCTAAATGATCTACCCCAACAAGAGCGGAAAATTTAAATCTTCAATTAAAATTTAATCGAAAGTATGTGGGTTAAAGAAGAAAAAATTTGGTTTATGTTCACATCAGCTTTACTTTCACCTTTTCATGTTTGAATGATATTTTTAATTATGCTCTAGAACAGTGGTTTCCAACTGGCGGCCCGGGGGCCGCATCCGGCCCGTGGAGCCTTTTTTTTGTGGCCCACGAACTAAAATATATGAATTGTCATTTTTTGCGGACAATTTTCGTAAAAAATTTATGTGGGTTAAAAATACTTTTCTTTCGTTTAAAAAAACCTAATTTCTTCGTTTCTGTGAAATGCATAAAAGAGGGAATGAATATCATGTTTTATTTAAATTCCTTGAATTGAATATCACATGAGCGGAAAAGACAAAAAAATTTAATTTCAGATGCTCGAAAAAAATTTTTGGTTGCCTTAATTCCTAATAAGTTGAAATTTTTTCTTTTACGGAATTAAATTATAAACATAAAAAATCTTGTCACTAAGTTTCTGATTAAGAGAAGATTCAAAATGATACATAACAAGCATTATTTGTAATGCTTGTTATTTTTCTTTTTAATATTAAAATAACTTTGATAAAAATCTGACAGTAATCTATTTAATTTTCCTTCAAACATAAAATGAGTCCTATATAAAATTTTGATAAAGTTGCGGCCCGCCATTTGACTGGGGTTTCTATTTGCGGCCCCCGGCCGCGTGTAAGTTGAAAACCCCTGTTTTAGAAGAACAGAAGAGCTAAATGGAGAAAAAAATTAACAATTTAGTGAATTTGCTGAGATTAGCTTTCGAGAATGTTGCAACACTAAGAAGCTGTTTGCAAAACAGGTTGCTTTTCCTATTATTACTTAAAGACCTGGCTGAAAAAAATAATATTATGCATGGAGCTCGCTGTGTTTTTAAACCCGAAATTTCACACTTTTTACGATGTCACTTGACATCGAGTTTTTACAACGCTCTTCAATAATGTCTGGATCTCATAGATTCAGCGTCTCTTATAAAGTTATCTTTATTAAATAAAACGATGTTTAGTGAGATTAAATTTTCCGCTCATGTTGAAACATATTATATGCAGGGTATTCAATAATGATCACCCTTATGTATGTGAAGAACCCGTTTTATAGTCGGAAATTTATGCTTATTAGATGCTGAAAATTGTTAGTCGAGGGAGTTATTAAAAAAACTATCAAAATCGTATGAATCACAGCCGAAAAAGGCTGAGTTGTGAAGATCAAAACGTGCCGATTGCTGGAGGAAGCAGAAAATAAAAAATGATTTTTAAAAACAATTCCTAGTTTAGATTATCAAATTAGTTTCCCGCCTCCTCACTTGTGATTCATCAAATATTTTTTTCCCCTTCTCGCTAAAATTTTAATTTGCGACCTATTATGCAACACTTTTTTCACTTCCTTACCGCCAAGAATTCTAAAAATATACATTAAGGAAGGTGATTACCGAACACCATATATTTATTTAAAATAATTTTAAAAATGAATTAGCTATAAAAAACTGTTTACCTAAGGGGTATCAAATTGATATACAAGTGAGAAAGAAAAAACGTAACCAAACTTTGACCATTCATGAATGTTATGAAAAGCAAAAGATCATTAAAATCATCAAAAAATTGTTTATTTTGTCATATGATAAATAAACACATTCGTCACAAAGCAACATTCATGTCATTTAAACTAAATCCTCAATTTAACTAGTTTTAGATTATTTTAATCTCTCCTTTGATCTTATTTACCTCAATAATAATTAGTCCATTCGAATACTATAGTTGTCTTTCTTCTACTTATCTATCACATTGCAGCCTCAAACGCACAGTTTTAATATTTTTATTATTAGGATACCGGAAAAATACTTTAAAGGCGGGCATTAGGGAAAACTGTACTTTTTTGTTCATTAGCATCTATAATTTTTTTTAAAAATCTATTTTACACTTACAGCGCAGTCTTTGATAGCTTTGTTCTTATCCATTGATAATACTTGCAGTAGAAGCATTAGATCTTCCGCATACCTACACATTGGTCCAATTGTTGTGACATTTTCAATACACGCAAATTGTCCATGAGGGGAAACCAAACCTAAAAAAAATTGCACTTCAGTTTAGACCTGAAAATACGATGCTTTTAACTTTCTTATTGGCAGCATTTATTTACATTAATTTTATTTTTTCAATTTAACCTTTTTTATTATATAACAACAATCTAACATTACATGCAATATGAGTCAAACAGTGAACTGATTTTTTTTATTTTTATAACCGTCGTTGAACAGCTGGCACAATTTTGGGTTGACTACTAATGTTCAACTCCGTAGCCGTGTAATTTTTGAACCAATCCAGAAGACAAGAAAACTCCTGGATCAGTACCCCCAGAAGTATTGATTTGTTATGGGAACATAGAGGACTTTGCGACTCTACAGATTTAACGCACATCAGTCAGCATTTACTACACTTCGGTCGGCGGGGATTGAACCCATGACCTCTTGGACATGGGCCCAGTGCCCTACTAATCAGGCTGTCTCGGCCTTGCAGTGGACTGATTGTTAAAAACACGTGTCCCAGTATCAGTAAGTGGGTGGATGATCACTTTGATCAAACTGCGTAGGGACCGAGGGTGCGCGGTATCGGTCCTAGTTAAACTGTTACTGTTCTATTGTAAAGTGCTCGACTTCGCGTATAGGGCTATCAAAGTAGAGGAGCCATCCCCTATGTAGAGGATCAAAATTGTGTTGGCGGCATCTCTTTGGATCATCCTCAGGGATGTTACCCAGACCGTCGCTAATAGCCCATTATGCAGATCTAGTGTAACGTAAATAAAGAATCTACCTACATGCAATACGAAAAAAAAAACTATTCACATTATCTTGTATTCATATTTTTGTTCCTAATATTTAGATTATTTAAAGAACTATTTCCAAAAGCGATTTGCACATTGTATGTGTTCTACAATCTAGTAGAAGGAGTTGTACATCAATAAATATAAGTTTTGAGTTAAGGAAGATTTTAAAATCTTGAATTTTGCCGTGGTGCTGTACAATAGGTATGAAATTGAAGAATTCGAATAACATATCAAGAGGTAATAGGTAATGTAGATTAAGGTGCAAGAGGTATTGGGTAATGTAGATTATGATGCAAGAGGTAATGGGTAATGTAGATTATGATGCAAGAGGTAATGGGTAATGTAGATTAAGATGCAAGAGGTAATGGGTAATGCAGATGCTGGCAATGTGATCAATATTGTTCACCGAATATTTTTACATACTATACAAACTAAACTTATTCTGTCTATCTGAAGCTGGGTCGTCTTCAAATAGCCATCGAATATAAAACCCCTATTACTTCACAATAAGATCTCAGGATCTTAACACTGCACCATTGCGACTCTTAATGAGTATTAGCAATTTAATAGAGAGGAAACGAAAATTAAACATAACGCTTTTATGCTTGGAGAAGCAGTATCATCCTGGTGGTCCTTATGGTTTATGGGATCGCTTATTGATTCATGTATATTATTGTGACTCAACAAATTAGGGGCTTATTCATAATGATTAATTCATTTATTAACTCATTTCGTTGCGAATCAATGACAGGCTCTAGTCTAAAATATTTCTCTAGCCTTTGTTTTCATATTTCTTTCTTTAAATTTCCTTCGTTAGCGATATTTTAAGACATAAAGCGAAAGTAAAAAGTATGATAATGAAATAATTTTCGAGTCTTTTAGGATGATTCCATGATGAAGAGATAGTAAGGAAATACAATTTTATACAAATTTTTTGTGAATAAAATAATATATTTATATTTAGTACTGAGATATTGAAGATATCAATAGGTATAAAAAAATTGGAATTGGCCTAAAACATTTCTACTAAAATGGAAATTTCTTTGCAAATAACAGACACTGCATCATTGAAATTTCGTTGAAAGTATAGGTAAACGGTTTTCTACATTTGTTCTGCAATTAGTCCACCGTATCACATATGTTGAAAACTGCCGTGCAATTGAAAAAACAGCGAGTGCTTCAAAATTGACTCCGAGAAAAGTGGCTCGGCAACTATTTTTCTTCTATTTCTAATGCTAGGAATGCTGCAATCGAATTTTGAAGAATTGAGAAAACAAAATTTAGTTTTGAAATAATCTTTTTTTTTTTTTTGCAATATGTAGCTTAAGATGCCCAATATACCAATATATATGAAAATCTCGATTTTGAATTCTTTGTTGCTTACGTTGATTTTTCAATTGCAAGGCAAAACTTGGATGAAATGAAAAACTTTCTCCGAACATAAAATCTCAATTAAAAAAAATTCTGTACGCATTGATTAGCTCTTGTAACCAGTTTTAACTCTTTCGTCACCATCTCATTTTGGCGAAATTCATTTGAAAATCACGAATTTTTAAAAAAAAATGTTTAGTTTTTATACAACTCTATATTGATTCATACCATAGAGATGAGTTTGATAAAAAAGGTGAAAATAGAAATCCAAAAGTGTTTTGTTCAAAAACACTTTTTAAATAATTGAAAAAATAACCTGGAGTTTGAGCAAGAAAAAAGGTGTATGTCGAAAGCATTTATCTACAGGATGTTATGAACGTTTAAATTAAAATATCGATGCGAGATTTTATTTATTTGTTTAAATTGTGTGAGTATGAATCTCAATGTATGATTTTTAAATCACGGGAATACGAATCTCGATGTTTCATTTTAAAATCACACGAATACGAATCTTGATGTTTCATTTTAAAATCATGGGAATACGAATCTCGATGCTTCATTTTAAAATCACGTAAATATGAATTCTGATGTATAATTTTTAAGTCACTTGCACACGAATCATAATATTGGCTTTTAAATCACAATATTTGATATAAAATCTTAAAAATGCGAAACCCTATGTGCGATCTTAGATCGCGTAAATAGGAATCTCGATGTGTGATTTAAATCATGTGAATATAATTTAAATGGCTTTTGCATTTGAACAAAAATGCGTAAAAATGAACTTTTTCCCCTCGGGAATTAAAAAAAAAACAACTTTTTTTGAAGAGGCAGATTTTTTTTCCGTAATGGTAAAAAAAATTTCCGCAAACGACGTTCGTGTGTATATTATATAGGTCTGATTTTGAAGAATTTTTATTTGCAAATTAAATGCTTACTTCGTGTACAGTGTCTAGCGCGGGCTTTATTATAATATCCGTGATAAAATAAGTACCTGAATCTTGCTCCATGTCAGTATCATACTTACCAACAGTAGGCTTGTGACTGTAAATGCCACAAAATAAACCTGGCATTCGTAAACTTCCAGCTGAGTCATTGCCTATACCTATCACAGAAGCACCAGCACCAATCAAAGCAGCCTCGCCACCTGTATTCATTAAAATCAGTCATTAAAATTAATTCATAGTCACTGATTAAAATTTAATCTGAGGTTCAATTTAGCTGCACGCGCTTACAGTTTAACCGCCTTCAGTCCACGAGTACCACTGTATGAACCGTACTTTGCTAAGTATTCCCACCGATATTTTAATAATGCGAGTCTCTGGTGGTCACAAGAATAATATCTCGCTCCGATAGTTTTCATGCTATTATGTCCCTTTATTTGTGTCCGTTGTATCTCATCTCGCCACTTTACACGATCAGTTTGAATATTTGCCGAGTAAAATGGAGTATGATGACTTAAAATCTTTACCCTAATTCGTTGAAATTTCAAAAAAAAAAATTTAAAACTTATTTCTCAGTGAACAAGAAAGCTTTTACGAGGCTCACAATAATTTTTTTAATTTTGTATTACTTTAATAACATTTCAATAGTTTTGTTATTTCCTGTGAAATATCTTTTCAAATGCATACGAATATTCTTCGCAAGTAGTTAAATAAGCGTCACCCGAATACGGGTGACCCGGTCAGATCAGAAACTTTGCTGTCACCGGGATATGGGTGACGCGGCAGTCAACGTGTTATCTAGTTACATAATTATAGGTGCTTTGATTATGAATAAAACGTTTTTTTAAAAGAAACAAAATAATTGTTTACCAACCACTGCTTCCGCTTGGGCTTCTTGTTGTGTCATAAGGATTGTTAGTCCAACCATTCAGTTTATTGAAAGTTTCCAAATTCAGTCCTTTCTCGGGCGTATTTGTTGTCACTAATATAATTGCACCAGCTTTCTTTACATATTTTATTACATCTGCGTCTTCGGTTGATTTAACATCTTTTGAATCAAGACTAGCTCCATGGAAAGGTAATCCTGTAATACAGTTTATGTCATTAGAGCCCGAATTAGGATAACTTAAAATATCCCTAAACATGCCCGTAAAATAAAAGTAGAATTTCTTTTCAATTATACAAGAATTTTTAACCTGAAGAATTTATTTCCTTTCTAATTTACGAATCAATGTATATTGCTTGCAATGTATACCTTAGAAATCGAATTGCAATTTTCATTAAAACTGAAACACTTTATTGAAAGTAATGCTGATGGAGCCCATTATCTGTTCCGTTATAAATGAAAATTTCTGCCTCTATCTCCGTAATCAGTACATACAAAATGTTGATGGAGTCTTTTAATGTTTCGTCTTCGATGAAAGTGTTTGCCTCTATCTTCGTTACTAGGAGAGATGTTCAGTTGTCTCTAATACGTAACGAGTTATGGTTCCTGTGTATTGAAGAACTCAGCCCCATCCTGAAGAATTCAGGACTTGAATACAGTTTTATTAATTGGCAATACAGTTGCATAAAATGACTTCAAAACCAAGATTTACCATAGTGTGGAGAGAGGTTTCTTTTAATGTTGAAAGAGAACTATGTAAATATTTACGTTATGGCTCCACTAAGAGTTAATTTTGTTGCATCTTAAAAATAAAAACTTACCTTCTATTTGAATGAGCTGTTTGATGCTGATTGGGATTCCCAAAAGAGGCTTTTCTAGTAAAAGTTGACTTCTACTCATTTTACCCGAAGCAACTAACTCGTCGGCTAGCCTCGCTTCTTGTATAGCCTCAGAGAATCGTTGATAAGTTGTTGCATTTATATACGGTTCTACTTCCTGTATTCTGTCGATGTACGCTTGGACGATAGTTTCACTTTTTACCTGGAAAACATTAATGCAAACTTGATATTAAATAAAATTTTGAGATGAAAAAATTGAAGAAAAATTTAGTTATAGGACACGTCTAATGACATTTTTTTTTTAGTATTAAATCAACCGTAAAAATCTTGCGATAGTGTTTACTCGACCCTCATTACAAAAAGCTCATTTCATATCAAACAACATTAATACAATAAAGTCTGTTAAGTTGACAACCTCTGTCTGTTGATTGCCTAAGTTTACCTCTACAACAAATTCTCTTTTGTTAATGACCGCTTACCTAAATGGATCATCAAATTGTTGCACAAGTGGTCAACTAACACGGATTTCGCTGTACTCACATTTGCTCACACGAGTGTCGTTGTTGTCATCGGCCATTAGGGCAGAGGGGGTGCAATTGTTCTTGTTTTCCATTGGTGCCATATATGGCCAAAAATTCGACTTCTGCCACACCCATACGTCACACCCGCTTATAGGGCGAATCCATTCATTCATCCGCAGCTCGTAATTTTGACCTGAACCAGAGAACGATCAATCTCCAATTCAGTACCCCAAGAAGTGTTGATTTATTGTGGGAACATGGATGGCTTTGTGACCCGATAGATTTAACGTGCACCAGTCACCATTTACTACACGGGGAGTCTTCGGCCGGCTGGATTCGAACTCTCGTTCTCACATACGTGAGTCCAGCGTCCTGCTAACCAGGCTATCCCGGCCACTCACTCGATTAAAATTTTTTTATATGTGTGACCTAACTGATCCACTAATCTTCACATCCAACTTTGTGCATAAGTAAAGTGGCTATACTCTACAAGATAAGGGTACTTTCTGTGCCATCTGGTGGAAAACAACAAAATTAGTGATAAATAATCGATTTCGTATGAAAAGACACCTTGCATGCATTACGCTCATCTGTTAGTTCGCGATTTTAATACCTTGTGACATGACGAAATTACCGTAGGAAGATAAGAAAAAACAATTGGCTATCACAAGATACCACGATTATCAACGAGTAAAACTTAAGTTAGAAAATCGAGAATGTAAGCCATTTTTACCATGTCTATACACAACGTTAGAGTGTCGGTAGGAACATTGTTGAGTGTTTTGCATACACCGTTGCTTACGACCTCTTTTTAGCGAAAACTCAAAATTAACCGACAGATCAAATTTGAATTTAAGATTATATTTTAAAAATTCTTATGCTGATTAAATAATCATTATTACGACAGATGAATCAAAGAAGTTAGAATTTTCAAAACAAGAACGTTTAGTTTATTTTTTATGGTTATAAGTCAGGAACAATTCAATTTATTTTCTTTAAATTTTAAGAATAAGAAGTCTACAAATATGCTTAAGAAATTTCGAAACTTTTTTAAAAACAATTTCGTCTGACACCATTTCTTATGATATATTGTTTTATTGCGGCTGTGGTTTGCATTTGCGACACCGTACTCTTTTCTTTCGTGTATTATAAGTCGCTTTTTATTATTATTTTTAATTTACAATATTTTTCAGTGGAAAAAAATTAAATTGTTCAAATTCTAAAAATTAATTTTCTATTATATAATGATATACTTGCAAATAAGTATATCAATATATAACAGAAAATTAATTTGTAAGATTTTTAATACCTGAATTTTTTTCCTATCTAATATGCTAAGTGGCATTAGCATTTTGCGTACAGCTGGCACAACTGAGGATCCAGAATAGCAAGTACTATCAGGCGCCGTAGGCAAATGGTTAAATTACCTGCGTTGATGATGTGTATCCTCCTGTATCTATTGCTTTCCAAAAACTTTTGTGGTGATTTTTCGTAAAAAGCTTTGGGGTTCATAGTTGCTTCATTTTTGGCATAGTTATCATTTATGTACAATGTGACAATTATTAAGTTACATGAAAGGAAAAATTCAAAAACTACCGAACTCAAAAAGTTTATGCACATTTTAAAAATAGCTATCGATATTCCCATGTAGTTTAAATTGTTCAATATGCTTGCCACAACGGTTATGGTATGGCGCAAAGGAATGTCAAAGCTCTTTAAAACTCGTTGAAGGTGTCGATGACTAGGCACTTATGAAATCCGCTGAAAAATGCGGCATTTGTAGATATTTTTAACGAAAAACGAACAAAACTAATAACAGTTCGCATGTTGAAAAATAATTTTTTTTTACATTCAACTGCCAAGTTTTAACTAATTCGCTGCAACGGTTAAAAAAAGGAATTTCATATAGCTCAGCAGTTGTCACCCTGCATTACAAATCTTTATACTTTTCCATAGAATAAAACCTAGTTTAAAAAATTTAGACAAATAAAATATTACATTAAAAAAACTCAAATTGGATTTTATACGGAACCCTTTTAGTTTTAAATCATTATTTCGAACCATTAAGCCATAAAAGTCCACCTGCTAACACAAATGAATAGGCCTTTTTTTTCAAAAAAATCCAACATTTGCATCACCTACTTACTTATTTGTTCAATTGCACTATAAAGGAGAAAGGAAACGTGATTGCGAAATACTTGACATGTTTTCATTCTTACATCAAAAGTTGACAGCTCATTTCAGTATATGCACTTATGTCTCAAGATTTCTTGTATTTTTTTCTTCATAATTATTATTATTATTTTTTCATTACAAAAGCTAGCATTACAAAATTGATTTGGAATAAAAACGAATAAGAGAAAAAATAATTTTTAAATCTTATTCAATTTCATTTTGTTTAGATGTTATACTCTTGACTTGTGTGATCATGTGATTTTTAATTTATTTTCGTTTGCTCTGTAAAAATATTTTGTTTTATCATTTCGGAGCGCAGTTTGAGCTCCGCCAATGCTTGAAAATGATTTAAATAGAGGATATGAAGCTCTGTCATCTCTTTAAAATTATTTAAAAGAATATCATTTTCTTCCCAACTGTTTGCCTACGTTCCTGAACATTCGACCATGGCTGCTATCGTCATCATCATCATCATAAAGAGAAAAAACTAAGAAAATTAAGAAAAACAAGAAGTTTTATTCACTGCGCATAAGCTGCAAGTAAATAGAACTCATAAAATAAGTTCAAAATGCAGAGAAAACATGGAAAAATTATAGAACAATGAAGAAAGGGAAAAAGAAAAATCCGAAAAAAGGAAAAAAATTAATACAAATTAATAAAAATCCGGAAAAATAGAAGATATAATCTTTTCATCAGCTCACACGATTATATCCGCAAAAAAGAGTGCTTTCTAATATTGTATCACTATAGCCAAAGCAAAATATATATTAATACAATAGTGTGAGGAGCACTAAAAAAATTTTTACAGCAAATAAAATAGAACACTAGAACACATTAAGTAAAAATATCACGTAAAAACAGAAAATAAAATATAAAGAAAAAACAGAATAAAACATAAAACGAAATCTGTAAAGCAAGCAGTGAATTCAAATGAACTTACATGAGCGGGAAATTTTTCAAGAATGATTTAAAATATTTTCGTAACAAGATTGCCAGATTTCAAAATATGAAAACAGAAGCGCAAATTGAGATAAAAGCGTAAATAGAGGAGTTTTGGTTTAACGTGCGTTCTTACTGCAGTACTAAAGTGCGTTTGATTTGTTAGTTACCAAGGATGGGCCCGAAAATGGATGTGCGCAAAGTACTATTATACTGGATAATTTAAAGAAGTTGACAGTTAATAATTTTGGAAAATTAACTTTTATCTAATAAAAAAATAAAATAAAATAAAAGAGGGAAAGAAGCATGAATTGCCTGTTTTGCACATAATTTTAGACATGGATTTGCACATGTCAAAGATTATATATGTAAATTAACCAAGAAGTTTTTTAGTAAATTTATTTACACCAATATATACAATTAACTCAATGATTTAATACAAAATTTAATTACTATACTAGTTGGGTATCCATTGTTTTTTTTATCAAATTTTGAAAGTGTTTGTTTTTTGAAAAATAAACTTTACTACATATTCTTTTAATTCTATTCATTTGATTAAAAATGGTATTTAAATACATATTATTAGAAATATTAGAATTCCAAGTAATAAGTTTATTTATATTAAAATTAAAATCATTTCTTTCATCTTATAAATCAACAAAGTAGATATTTTCTTCTTTTATAATACGCAAATCCGAAAAATTTTAATTAATATTATCATGATTAGGAAGCAAGATTAATTCCTCAGGATAAATATTATTTAATAAAATAGTATAATCTTGAAAATTAAAGATAATTAAATCATCAATAAATCTAAAAACAAATTTAATATTGAGAGTATAAGTTTTTTGATAATAATGCAAAAATAAGTTAGCTAAGAGAGATGAAAAATTAGATCCTTGTGGTATTTCAACAATTTGAAGAAAAATATCTTTTCCATTGTAAAGATAATTATCAAAAAGGCAAAAATTAATTAGAATTTTCCAATATTCAAAGTCGAAATTAAGAATATTTTTAAAATCACTGTAATAATTCAAAAGGATATCTTTTAGTTTAGAAAGGGGAATGCTACTGAAAAGATCCTGGAAATCAAAAGTCGCCATAGAATTAATTTTATTATGTTTAATAAATTCTAAAATTGGTTGATCGTTAGTGATAAACCAGGAAAAAACTTCTTTGGCAATATTGTTAATAATTTTATTTAATTATTAGAGAAAGTGGTGCCAGGTTTAGTTAAGTAAGTATTAGACCCACATGTGATTGTTCTAAATTTTATAGGAATTTTATAAGAAAGTACGGTAATTAAGTACGGAAATTGTATATTGCTAATTTTAATTTTTAGCCTCTTATATAAAGCTGAAATTTTCTTAATGACAATATTATTATTTAAATTACTAAGTTTAAAATGTTTACTATTTTTTAACTCCGTATTTAAAAGTTCAGCATAGAATTTTTTACGGAAGATTGCATAATTATTGTTAGCTTTGTCTATGGGAGTAATTACGGAAATTTTTTTGTAGTTGCTTAATTGATTGAACAATTTTAGAAAAATTTGTTGAATTGTTACTGTTATTTAAATTATTCTTATTATTGAAAACAAAGTTTTTAAAGTAATAATAAACATCCCATTTCTATTCTGTTAGCATACCTAAAGGTAAAGAGAATTTATTTGATATCTTTAAATAAAAACTATTGAGATCATTAAGAAAGTATTTTAGAATTTTATTAATTGATATATGGTAAATGGGTCTAAATTTTGTACCTTTTATCATTAAATTCCTAAGTTCTAAGTTTCCTGTGCTATTTAAATTATCAATGATAATATGTTTATGAGGTTTATCAACAAAATCAAAATATTTCTCTTCTCCACAGTGACATTCATAATCGGATACATTAATCGTCACTAAATTTTTGCTTATATCATTATAATTAAATATAGCTACCAAGAGATTTATTATATTTAAAGCTTTTAATTATGTTAAAATATTTTAATGGAAATAAATTTTTAAAATTTTCAAAAATATTACGAAATTTGATCTTATTGAAAATAGGGTTTTGAAGATAACGGAATTCGGATGAAAGATAACGAAATATAAATTATCTAAATTTTTCTTTTTATTTGGGGAAATTTTACTCATTACAAGATCGAAACAAAGAATTTTGAAACGTAAATTAATAAAGGTAAAGTTAATAATAAGATCTTGAAGCTCATATGCATCATTATTCTTGAGGGAGAAAACAAAATCTTTAATTGGTTTAATATTATAATGTTTATTAAAATCTTTTTCCATTTTAGAAATAAAATTTATATTTAATTTGTCACTATTAAGAGAGTTTTTATTACTTCTTGATACCTGTTTACCTCTTTTATTAAAGAAATTATTATCTTTTATTTAAGAAAATTGACATAGCTTGCAATACGTGTTTGAAGAAATGGGCATAGCTCGAAATTTGAGTCTAAAGAAATAAACATTACTTTAAATGCGTGTTTTAAAAAGTGGACATTGCAGAAAATGAGAGTTTAAGGAAATGGACATAGTTGAAATGCTCGTTAAAGAAACTGATATTAACAGGAATTATGTTAAACGATAACGTGTTGAACGATTCTGTCGTTAGACATTATAGTAATCAATGCTTCATTTTATTCTAATTCATCATGTGGCCCAGCTAAAAATTTACGCATTTACTAGTTGTTTCCTTAGTCAAAATATCAAAATAAACTGTTATTAGGCGGGTAAACTAGAATTTTGTTATATTAAGTTAATAAAAATTTGGGTATGAATATGTTTTGATTCAAACTTAACAAAAACTTGCTACAACGATGCTTATTTTTTTTCAAAAGTGCGGTTAAAATTTTTTTCGAAAGTGCAATGAACAACTAAGGGTCCGATGAAATATTACATGAGCGCCGAATAAAGAAAGGTTTTTTTTGCTTGCTTTTGCTGGAAGTTGTGCAGCACTTTCATAAGATGCATAACTCCTTTATCCCTTTATAGTTAAAAAATCTCTTTTAAATTACAAGAGTTTTTCGACTTTAAATATCGTTAAACTGTTCTACCGTAAAGGGCTCGACTTCGCGTGCAGGTTGTTGGGCTACCAAAGCGGGGGTACCCCTCTGCAGAGGATCAAAATTGTGATGGCATGTCTTCGGATCATCCTCAGGGATGTTTCCCAGACCGTCGCAGATAGCCCATTGTGCAGCTCTAGTGCGACGTAAATGAACTACAACAACAACAATCGACTTTAAATAAATTAAATTTACTACATTTAGGTAATGCGAAAGAAAAGAAAAAAAATCTTAAGGTATTAGGATTCACGGGGTATTGGATTTGCTTACGTAATATTTGAGAGCCCTAAATTTTAGAAGCAAACAACTTATCAAAAAATGACTAAAAACGATTTAAGTCCGTGGAGTTTGTGACATAAAGTTAAAAATAATTTTTCTTTACAAAAATATATTTCACCTTTCCTTCCCTGATATCAGCAGCCAGCACAGTAGCCGATTTCAATAACAAAGGATTCTCGATCGGTGGTACTACTTTCCCCCTACCACAATAGAAGAGTGAACAACCTATGTGTAATAAAAATGTTCCAAATCTGAATCCCATTATCAAGATTCGGTAAAATATGCATCTCGAAATTCTTCTTGCGTTGTCAGTGAAACCATGAAGCTTGCTCTGAGTTTTATTGCTAGTGGTAACCATCGAATATCTGGAAGAAAAAAAAGAAAACATCTCACTAATACATCAGGATGACAAGATATAACAATAAGATAAAAGATATAAATAATAACTGATATTTAGTTCGTATGAGAGCATTTAAAGTACATGTAAAATCGAGTTAAGAAAGATGCGTCCCGAGTTAAGAAAGATGCGTCCAACATTATAACTGCGCTATTGTACTTTTTAAATTTGATTACGTGTTACTATGGTTCGGTTTGAACAGAAATATGATTCAATTTAGCACCTTATTTAGGTCGTAGAAAAGTTTTACCGTATTTAGCATCTGGGCTCTAACATTATGGTTTAACTCTGAACGAATTTTTCTGAGAGTATAGCCTTCCTTTAAAAATGCATAACTTAATTTTTCAATGCGTAAAATCCGAATACAAACTGTCATAGTTTCTCAGTTAGTATCAATTTTTAATGCTTTCTGTTTTGTAAAACATGGAACTGCAGTTAGTGAATACATCAAATTCAAAAAAAATTTTCTATATAGTTTCTAATCAATCTTCAGATCGAATCCAAAGTATTTTCCATCTAGTTTCCAATCTACCTCCATTTCGAATCCATCACCATTTTAAAGCGTAACATAATGAAATTATTTATATTTTAAAGATTCAATTCGCGTGGCGAAAATTAATGAAATTGATTTCTGAATACCGATTTCTCAATAACCATTCTGGAGGTATGACATCCATTTCTAGAAATAATTACAGGAAGTATCTGAAAAAAAGGCTACATTGTGGGAATTTTTGAAATTTCTTTCTAAATTGTCGCTTGAACCATCATGGATTTTGTCAATTTTGAAGAAAAAATTCTCGAGATAAGGCTTTCTCATTCTAAAAAATATAACAAACCGAATCTAAAGTGTTTGACTCCATTCAAACGAAAAACACACATGAGAAATATTTAAGCTCTAAAAGCATAGATTTTTAGGTTAATTTTAATTTAATATCTAAAATGTCCCTACACTGTTACATTTCATTTTAAATTACTTTTTAATGAAAAATATTGAAGACTCAACTTAAATTTCTATAAATACTTTAAGATCTAATTTTAAGCGTTTTATTTTAGTTTGTAATCAGCGTCGAACAGCTCACCCAATTCTGAGTTTATAACTATCGGTGTTCAACACCGTAGCCTTGTGATTTTGAACCCAAATCAGAAGACAAGGAAACTCCTGTATCAAGCATTGGGACAAACTAACCTCCTTGGTGGATTTTTTGATGGAATTAACACATATTTGCGTAACATGGAGTGCAAAATCACTAAAGCCTCCCACGTTTAGCCCTATGGCAAGGGGACTGAGGATCACTGAGGATATTTTTCATCAGAGCTGTATACCTTTGCCCGGTATACCCTACAGACATTATTTTTTTTTTTAAGCTAGGAGCAGAATTCTTATCAATCACTCTCCCGCTGGAATTTGAAACTTTGTCACCTCATTGGAAGGCGATCCAAGGAGGTGGCTCTATCCCCTGAGTCATCGTGTCTTAATTTAAAATGTTTGACAGCATTTAAACATTTAGAAGAGATTTCACAGTATAAATATTTGAAATTTCATTCTAAATTGGCCTCTGTTTTATAATGATTTTCACCACTGTAAAATTCTCGATGTTAAACTTCAATTTGTAGACGAAAAAAAATGACAGCCCAAATCTTAAGTGTATTGCACCATTTAAAGTAATATTAAACTTATTGCATTCATAACTTTGTTTTGCTTTACTTTTCACCTTGTTTAGTTCAATTTTTATTTTGGCATTATTTTATTATTGCCAACTAATTGAGCTTATGCCTTGTAAAACTTTTTTAATTTTGTTAAATTTTAAGGTCGATGGTTTGCCTTTATCTTTTTATATCTCTCTTAATCTTTTTAAATGTTATCTTTTTTTATAGGCTATTCAACTTGTTTAAATATTGAAACAAAGGAATAAATTTAGTGTTAATTTTATTTAGATTAAACAATTGAATTTTAAAATCAATTTTATATAGAATTTCAAAATCATATTATTGGGGGCCAAAATATCGAATTTCCACTAGAAAAAAAAATTGGAGAAAGAAAAAGGAAGTACGCTCGATTTCTTTTCAATATCAGATCTTAAAGAATATTTACTAAGATTAAACAATAATACAAATTAATCAATATTATAATGTGAAAACCGAATTAACGGGAATTTTTACAGCAATGAAGTTATTGTAACAAATATTAAAATTCAATCGGCCGTGGAAATTGTTTTCACCTTGACGAGAACTTGAATTTCATTGTTATGGGTTGCTGTCAAAAATGACTATATACTTCCTTCTAATCTCTCTTTTCAAAAACTGGATGATCTGTAGACAAATAAAACGAGATAGTGACGTCACATCTTTTACTCTTTTTATCCTTCCTCGAATTAGATTTGTCACAAGATGATTTAATGTGCTTTCAAAAGTGAGTACTAATATACTTTTTTCATTCACAAAAATGTGTTAATGGAAAAGAAAATGACTCTGTTGCCGACTTTTACTACAATTATGAAACTAGAACTTCTTTTCCTGTCATAATAGCAATAATATCCTCTTCAAGATAAATCTATAGAATTACCCTTTCCTTCACGTGTTAGGCCTTGCTCATAACCGCATCTTCGTCTTGTACCAATTAACTATGCTTCCAGTCCAAATCCTTCAATCCAAATAAATCAAATTTTCTCAATTTTAAGACAAAAGAGCCGTAGGTAGCTGAGCCGTAGGCGATACGAATTCCGCACCCAGCTAGCATTGACCACAGTGCTGACGTAAAATATCCTTAGTGTTTGACGGATCATGGGTTAGAGTACCCTTGCCGTCAAGCTAACCGTGGAAGGCAGGGCTGATTGTGCTACGGAAAAAATCCGGATTTCCGGATTTCTCGCTAACAGTGATCTGGAAGTTTCCGGAGATCGAAGGTCCAGACGTTTCAAAAAATCATTGATCACAGAGGTTTCCAGAAATCAAATTTTCAAAGGTGGAACTTAAAAACACCGTTTATTTTATTTGTTTGTAAGGGGGAGCCAGAGAGATACTTTATAAGCATATATTCATGATTAATATTCATTTTTTATCAGTAAATAGTTGTTGTAATCATAAACTCAAGAAAGAAAGACATATTTGTAAATTTTAATTACTTCTCCAGGTCATCATAGGTATGTGTAAAATTTTAAATATATTTTAAGTAAACTAAGAAATATTGAGAAAAAGGAAGAAAAAACTTGTTTAATTTTTTTTTCTAATTTTTCAATTCAAACTTTTTTTTTAATTCAAGAAATTATCCGGAATTTTGACTTAAGCTCACAATCACCCTGGGAAGGTTATCGTGGTTTTCTTCTCCATGTAACGTAAATGTGGGTTAGTTCCGTTAAAAAGTCCTCCATGATGGCAAATTTCTCCCAATACTTGATTCAGGAGTTCCCTTGTCTTCTGGAATGGGTTCAAAATTACAAGGCTACGGAGATGAACATTGGTAGTCGTAAACTGAAAATTTGGTCTGGAGTTCAACTACGGTTATGAAATAAAATAAAAGATTACTACTATAAAAAAAAAATCTGTTACTCGAGTATTTTTTCAGTAATTATTTTTAGTTTTAAATTAGGTTAAAAAATAAAAAGCAATATTTTCTAATAAAAATGCTTTAAAAAAACATTTGATTTTTTTTCTTTCTTCTTTAATAGCATATGTTTATTTTAGTTTTGAAAGATTTTGAGGCAGTAAAACAAAGCTACCTCTAATAAATGAATAGGCAAAAACAGCATTTTTATTAGAATTTGCTCAAGGAGTTTTTTAAAAAAATATCCTTAAAACTTGTAATAGATATTTTTAGTTGATTTTAAGGGATTTTGAAGCCAACTTTCATTAATGTGTTCAAAAAAAAAAGCGAGCTTGAATTTTTACAAAACTTTTGCATTCACCCCAAATTTAACTAAATAATTTTGTAGTAACAGTTCTCGTTACAAAAATGTATATCAAAATATATTACAGCAATGAGACCTTTCACGTCTGAATTATTTTTAAATTGAAAAAAAAATTTCATTAAAAAATATCTTTTTTTTACTTTGTATCATAATGCAAAAATCTCAAAATTCCATTTTTTATCCATCTGTAATTTCATTTTTTACAGTACATTTTATTGCTTTCACAATGCTTCTTTTCTTAAATAAATTCAATTTTAGTTGGGATTATTTTCCAATCCTATTTTTTACATAAATAAAACAGTAATAGAAAAATATCAAGCAAAACTACATCCTATTTTCAGTTTATTCCATTAACTCCGAAAAGATAGCTTCTCAAAAACTATTTGTTTATTTGTAAATCATAGCGAAAACTATTTTGAAAACGGGAGCTAATAGAAAAGCAAAGTTTCCATGTTAATTAAAAAAAATTTGAAAATAAATATGAATGGATTGAATTGAAGTTAACAAAGTTGTATTGCTTATGAATACAGTCTGTAAAAGGTTTGAACTTTAATTAAATTTCAAGACATGAGAATTTTATGAACTCTGTAATACTAATACTTAATGCTATAAAACATGTGATGCTTATATTTTCGTTCAATTTTTTAAATGATCACTACATAAGTTAACAATTAACTTATACTTTTAAAAAAATGGCAAATAAAATCTAGAGTGAAGATAGAATCTTAACAAAATTTGACAGATGAGTAATTTCAGTCGTTAAGCAAACATATTGTTAGAGATTCCACAACGTTTCATTTGCTTGCTTGAACGAAATTTAAAATATTTCATTATTTAACAATCCTCTACAAATTTTCCTTCAAATAAGTGTGACGGGGACGATAAACACAATACAAGTTTATTGATAGCGTCAACTATAGCTAGCAATGAGTTTTAATTACAAAAACAAAAGTTCTCGAAGTTAGAATTTTTGATAAAATCTTAATAAGGAAAAACGTTTCGCTTGAGTTAGCTTGGTCTTGATTGTAAATATTTTCCTTTAACTTCATGGTTTTTTTTCTTTTAAATTTTATTTTATTTAAAAAATTTTTCAATATTATTCTCGAAACGCTAACAAAACATAAATAAATGAAACAAATATGTATATATATATATAATAAAATACTCACACTATTGTATTGATATATTTTGCTTTTGGTTATATTAATACAATATTAGAAAGCACTCTAATTAGCGGATATAATCGTGAGAGCTGATGACGAGATTACATCTATTTGTTATTTTGTTTTTCTTGATTTTTTTTTAATTAAAAAAAAAAATTTCAAAAATTTCATAAGTAATTTTTTAAATATTTTTTTCTTTTTCTCTTTTAAAAAATGCTTTTCGTTTTTTATTTATTTCTTTGTTTTCTTTGTATTTTTACCTTATTATATGAGTTCTGTGTATTTGCAACTTATTCGCAGTTCATAAAACTTCTTACTTTATTTTCTTTGTAAATTTCTGTTTTCTTCTATTTCTGTTGTTTTAATTCTTTCTTTTTCGTCTCTTTATTGTATTTATATATAGAGATAGTAATAATAATAATATATATATATATATTTATGGGTCATTCTNTATAATTTATGCATAAAATTAATATTTTATTAACTCTTGGTTGGTAAACAATAATATCACATTTTTGCCTTTAAAGTTACATGCATATATATATATATATATAAAATATATCCATACCCCCCATTTTAGTTACCCTACACGCCCTGTAACCACACTTCGAACGTATCCTCTTACCCTGACAACATCTTAATTGAAATCCCTTCTCCTATTTTTAATGCATTGATCATTAACTACAGCCCATTTTTGATTAATGTGTTTAAATGTAATAATAAATCACGTTGCATTTCTCATGTTGCAGTTCGTTCTATCATGTTCTTTTTTTTACATTTTTACTCAGTTACTTGAGAAAATGCCTTAAGCATTTCTCTAAAGTATTGTCAGACTTAAGCAGGGGAACATTTGTCAGACCCAGGGATTGTCGAAGGTTCAGTTCGCTCTACCGAATATAGCAAACCAATACTTGAGTAACATCCTGTTTGGAAATAAACAGTTACGGTTTTTTTATAACAATATATTTATTTCATTTCAAACAAAGTTTTACAAAATATCCTATCTCTTGTATATATAAATAACTCATATGATGATCCAACTAACAAATCGGGAAATAACTTGGAAACAGATAGTACAAGAATTTAATGCTTTAATTAAGTCACATATCATTACTAAACTTTCAAGTAGACATGGAAACATTGCTACCAGTAACATGTTTACAAATTATTAAAGGGGCCTTCCTCGGGCTTAACGCAGGGCAGAAAAATAAATCGCAAAATTTTCTGCTATAGGCCGCAGCTCATCTACTGATATTTCTTACTTTATTCTTACTTTAGAAATATTGTTGAAATGCCAAAATCTTATTAGGTTTGACCGTAACCCTCGTCATCAAGACAAACCAAAGGAGAAAATATAATTATATTCATGTCTGGTCAATAAAGGTGGCAAGATTCTGTTACTCATCTGCAAATATTTTTTTCTCATACCCTACTCTAGGACAATTTTGGGAATGATTAAGTCTTATGAGATTTAGCACAAACCCTCATCACCAAGATGAACCAAAGAAAAAAAAATCTAATACATTCAAATCTGGTTAATAAAGTGGCAAGATTCTGCAATGAGCCACTACTTATCTACTTAAATTTTTCTCGGTATTTACTCAAGGACTATTTTCAAAATGACAACCCTCGTCATCAAGATGAACCAACGGAGAAAAATTAACTGTATTCAAATCTGGTCAATCAGACGGATTCAATCAAAGATTCTGCTGTAGTTTAGCACCAAACTAGAAAAATTAATTGTATTCGAGTCTTACGTTTCTATAACGTACGTCTTACGTTTTTTCTTCTTTTTCTTCTTCTTTTTTTTCTTTTTGTTGTCTTACGTTTCCATAACTTCAAAAATTTTCATAAAAGATTTAGAGCAATTTAAAATTAGCTAGATCATTCTTTTAAAATTTCGCAAGATGTGAATAATTAAAGTAGTTCTGTTATACTACGCATACGAGGAAAAAAAAATTCTTTCTTAATTTTGTAGAGAATCTTGTTTGGCAAATACTATTAAAGTCTGATTTGAATATTTAAAAAGTTTTAATGAATTTTCCAAGTCGTTTTGGTATTTTTATAGGCAACTTAAATTGATAAGGAATTTTCTAAAAATATTATTTTGTATCATAAGACAAAATTAAATAACAAATGATAATGCCTTACAAAAAACGTTCATTCACCGAAATATGATTGTGTAAGGAAAGAAAACAGACGAATGGAACGATACTTTTATGAGGATGAACCCCAAAAATGCCATTTCTAAGAAATCTTACTTAATAGTGCGGCGTAACTACCACTATAAATATTAAATACCAAATAACTACTACATAAAAACATGTCAACTTCAGTGTTGCCAGATTGGGCTATAAGTAGCGGATTGGGCTACTTTTAAAACTCGCCGCTACACAAAATCGAATTTGGGCTACTCATTATTTTTCAAAAGCTACAAATCTTAAAAATGCGCTACTTAGAGAATTTCATGCCACTTATCTCACAGAAATACTTTTATAAAAAAAAAAATTTCCTTTCCTGTTCTAAAATGAGAGATTCTGTAAAGTCTACAGTTTCTTTATCTTTTTAAAAAAATATTTTCTTTTATTTCTGAAAACGCATCAGCTTTACTTTTGGATTCTTGTTTTGTTTTGCCGCGCAGAGTCCAGAATCTCTCCATATCTATGCTTCAAATCATAGACTCGCGAAAACGCTAAGATATATATGGAAAAACGCACGGCTAGTATGATGGGGGGAAAAAGCTTTAACTCTAACCATTATTAATCGCTTATCATCCGGAAAAATCGCGTGACCTTAAATCTGAGCTAAAACGAAATATTGAATTTGGCGAAATTATGAACGCAGCTCATCGAAATTTAAGTCCCTCAGTGGACTGATCCTTAAGACACGGTTCCCAGCAGATCATTGTAGTCAAACATCACTGGCTGAGCCGCGATGGCTCAGGGGTGAGAGTGTTCGCCTTCCAATGAGGTGAACCGGGGTTCGATACCGGCGATGGCTGGTCGATACGAATTCCGCATCCTGCTTGCACCGACCACAGAGCTCACGTGAAATATCCTCAGTGGTAGACGGATCATGTGCTAGTGTCCCCTTGCCGTGAGGCTAACCGTGAGAGTTCTCGTGGTCTTCCTCTCCATGTAACGCAAATGCCGGATAGTTCCATCAAAAAGTCCTCCACGATGGCGAAATTCCTCCCAATACTTGATCCAGGAGTTCCCTCGTCTTCTGTATTGGATTCAAAAATACAAGGCTACGGAGTTGAACATTAGTAGCCGTAAACCCAAAAAATTGGGTCGGTTGTTCAACGACGGTTATAAAAAAATAAATAAATCATCACTGGCTGCGGTCAGTGTGCGGGTGGGTGACCACGTGGATCAGTCTGCGTAGAGACCGAGGTCGTGCGGTATGGGTCCTCGTTAAACTGTTCTACCGTAAAGTGCTCGACTTCGCGTGCAGGTCGTCGGGCAACTGAAGCGTTGGGTGCCATGACCTCTGCAGGGGATCAAAATTGTGATGGCATGTCTTTGGATCATCGGATGTTTCCCAGCCNTATATATATATATATATATATATATATATAAAAGTAGTTTTCTTGGGCTACAAAATTTTCGAATTCGCTACTTTTTAATCTTAAGTTCTGGCAACACTGGTCAATTTAAATCTATCAATAGATACCGCGTAATAAATGTAAGTAATCATGTCTTATATACTAGTTATTTGATATTTAATATTTATAGTGGTAGTTACGTCACAATAGTACAAAATAAAATTTGTTGAAAATCACTTATCATTTTCAGTTTCTTAGTATCTTCTTAGAAAATTACTTGAAACTTTTTAAGATATTCAAATCTATCGTAAGGCTTTGTTTTTATCAAAATAGTGATTTAATTAGGTTATTTGGCTCACAAAATTTTATGATTTGGTGAAAAACGTTTGAATTATGTGATCGAAATAATTTGATCACACAAGATTTTACGTCTCTCTAGAAAATTGAAAACGAATCACCTCGAAAATTGATTTTAAACTTTCTAAGAATAATTTTCAATCTCATTTCTTTCTTACACAGTTAACAAAAGTTGAGAAAAACAAAATAAACTATATGTTTCTCAGTCTTCTATTAGTAATTTTTTTTAAAAAATGTATTTCAATTTTTACATTTAACTGTCATTTAGTATCGTTTCCGTGGAGTTTAAATACCGGTTTTCTCAACACACAGAAACGTTTTCATCCTACAAATCGTGTTGATTTTATTCAAAACCGATTTTAAAAAAATGCTTTTCTGTTCTATTTTAAAATGTGGATTATCATTAAATTTCTCTATTCTTTTAATTGTATGTATAGCAGTTTTAATCTCCAAATCGAATCCATTGCGAATAATATGATGTTTTTTTAACTTCTGTGAAATTGTAACGGTAGCTCATGACTGTTAAATCAAGTTTAGCCTATATCTAGCTAGAACTATATTAGCCTATATCTAGCCTATATCAAGATAATTATTAAAAATTACTATATATGTGTGGCGCTGTCTCATGTTTCGTACAGACTATTTATTTTGTGTTTTAAAATATTGTAACTTCAAAAGTAACTTATTTAGTTTACAATTATTTAAGAAATAACTGTAAACTAAGTAAGCATATTATACACAATTATAATATTATATATAATATATGCGATATTATTATTTAGTATAGTATATATTATAATATTATATAATACTATACACAAATCAAAGCGGACTATATCTGCTCGCTCATGATTTTCACAGAATATTTAGGTTTTGTTTTCTTAAATATTCTAGTTTCAAAATGAACTTACTTAGTGTACAGATATTTATGAAAAAGTATGTAATGTGCATAAATCAAAGCGGACCAGCTACGCTCATTCCTGATTTTCGCAAAATATTTAGGCTTTTTTTTAATTTTTTTTTTTAATTTTGTAAATTTAAAGTGTAACTACTCAACATAGATGTTTAACCAATTATGCCTGACAAAATTTTAATATTATTCTAATTTTTTTCAGTAAACTTCCCTTTTTTGCATAGATAATTATTTGAGACTTGGAAACAATTTTTAAAATCGTTTAGCACCTTTCAGTCCTGTATCTTAAAGCTGTTGTGGTTAATCCAGCTATAGGAAACAACTAGTTCAAACCAGTACACCCTATAGATTCCTAAAATGTTTCGATTTTTTTTTATCCTATATTCAAAAATATACAAATTATTCGAATAGCCGAAATTTCTAGCAGTTAATGTGAAATATCTTTTTTTTTTTTTTTTTTTTTTTTTTTTTTTTTTTTTAAAAGTAAGTTTTGAGATGAGAAAATCGGGAGCATTCACTAATCGTTTCTTATTAGTAAAATCTATTTCATCGATAATTGTTTACAGGTTTTCCTGCTATCACAAGAGCTTTCTGTATAGGGGCCTCCCTGGCCGAGCGGTATCGCCGGTCCAAACGCTCTGTTAAGCGTGGAGGTAGCGGGTTCGAATCCCGCCGTAACCCTGGATGTATTCTTTGTGATGTCTTTCTCTGAATTGTTCTATCTGTATTTTCTACTTGACAATGACTTATACGCCTATATATTGAGCACACAAGTCAGCAAATGTATGTAATTTCAATAAAAATAAATAATTTCTGTATACTTAATTCCCGCTTGCCGGCTATTGTGTTTACGTGCAGTGTTAGGGTTCAGCCGCTAAGCGGTAGTTTAAGCTGATACTGAATTTCAAACTCAAATATATTTAAACTTGGAAGTATTTAAATTCCTAATTTTTAAATCCTGATTAGAGAAAAAGTGTCTGTTATCGTCACCCCTATTTTATAACCGTCGTTGAACAGTCGACCCAATTTTGGGTTTGCGACTACTGATGTTCAACTCCGTAGCCTTGTAATTTTGAACCCAATACAGAAGACAAGGGAACTCGTGGTTCAAGTATTGGAAGAAATTTGCCTTCATGGAGGACTTTTTGATGGAACTAACCTGCATTTGCGTTATATGGAGTGCAAAATCATGAAAACCTCTCACGTTTAGCCCGATAGCCAGGTGATTCTAACCCATTATCCGTCAACCACGGAGGATATTTTAAATCAGCACTGGATACATTTGCCCAGTTTACCCTACAGACACTGTTTTTTTAAAGCCGGGAGCAGAATACGTATCAATCAGTCATTAAGAGGCGATACAATGAGGTGGCATTTCATGATTCGTCATAAAATGTCGAATCATGGAACTAACCCGCCATTTGCGTTTCATGGAGAGGAGAATCACGAAAACCTTCCACGCTTAACCTGACGGCAAAGGGACTCTAACCCATGATTCGTCTACAACAGAGGATATTTTACGTTAGCACTGTGATCAGTGCGAGACAGGGGCGGAGTTCGTATCGACCAGCCATCGCTTGGATTCGAACCTTGTTCACCTCATTGGAAGGAGAACGCTCTATCCCCTGAGCCACCACTGCTCGGAGATAGTGTCCTAACCAAAATAAAGATAATACTAAAAAAATCGAAGCATTCTATGGGCTGCAGTACGAGTATGGATAATGTTTAAAAATTTATTTTATTGATTTTTAAAATTCTTCGTTAAAATGTATTATTTTTAACCGAATTCAAGTGAATACTTTTGTTATGTTTTATGAAATCATTTTTTACCACAAAATTGTGTATGAATTACCATGATCCAACAATAATAAACGTATTTAACGCTTTGTTGTGCGGCAATTTTGCACAAAAACTGTGTCATGTCACCGGCATTATTTTGCAATTGAATATGGAACTAAGACAAAACATTCAAAATAAACTTCGATACTGTCTCTGATTTATGACAAGGCCTGCGAGGCCTAGAGCTCCACATTTGTTTGGGCCTCCTAAATGTTGCAAAATACAGTACAGAACCCGTTATCCGGAACCCAGAAAACCGGAAAACCGAAAAACCGGAACGATATTCGATAAATTTTCTCGCCATTTTTTAAAAAAAAAATTTTTTCCTCATAAGAGTTTACGATTTTTTTTTTCTTTTTTTAAAGATGTTTACCTTACCAACATTTTGGAAATAATCATTAGTGTATTACTTCATCGTTTTTTCTTACTTTTAAGATTATTTCCAATTTTTTTTTTTTTTTAGTTGTGTTTAACAATAAAAAAAACGGCTTTTTGTAGCGATTCAAAAAACCGGAAAAATCGGTTATCCGGAATAGCGTTGGTCCCGACCGTTCCGGATAATCGGTTCCCTACTGTATTCACTTTTATGTTTTTCCTTACGAATTGTCTGTTAGAGTTATGAGTTGACAAAAATTTAAAGATATAGTAGCTCAACTTTACTAATATATCGTAATTTACTTGTGTTAATTTAAAAACACTTCATAACTAAGCAACATGTTAATTCAGTTTAAAGTAACGACCAAGGGGACCGTGTTATTGTACAATTGCGGTGCTTTTAGCTTAGCAAATTTGGTCGATCCAGTACGATTTACACTAGTCATGCGCTACAATAGATAAAATAATGAACATCATAGTAATTATGTTTTAATCTAAATTTAAAATTAAAAAAAATTGTAGCAATTTAGGTACTATTCTCCTATTTTGAATTTCAGATTAATTTTTTTTTTTTTTTTTTTTTTTAAAGTTTCTAAAATTAATTATTAACCAAGCCGTAACAAGAAGCCGGTACGGCTTTTCAAATATTAGAGTTCCATTAGAGGAGATTAAGTTATATTCCAACCTAGGACATAATGAACCTAGGAAATGGTGAACACTCGGTTGTAATGAAGTGTTTTGGTGGTCCATTCGGAGCTCCCTTTTAGCTAACATTATTCTATAGGATTACAGCGGACAACTGAAAAATTGGTAGTTCGTTTATAGTAGACTCTAATTTCATTTCCTAAGTTTTTTTTTTTCTTTCTTTTCCCCAATTTGAAATTTTCAGGAATGCGATTGCAAATGACTGCATTTCTTTACATTTACATCTTTCTCTTTAATGTTCTTCGCTTTTAAACTAGACAAACAAGTTAAAGAAGAACAAGGAATTTCGGCAACTTTTATTTCAGGAGTAAAATAGGCATTAAATGATCAGGATTTATTTCCTACTGAAAATATTGGATTCATTACTAATTCTTGGTGAACTCTACTTAAAATTGAAATACAATCAATTGAAAATCACTAATTCCTTCCATAGAATAAAAAAAAAAGAATAAATCAAATTTTTTTATTTGATTCGTTATCTATTTAATCAGGTAACATTTTTAAACAAATTATGTATTATCGTAAACATTATTTCCTACTATACTATTGTCATATGCTAAAAAATATTTTAGAATTTTTAAGAATTTGGATATAGTGAACCACCGTTTATAGTGGACTTATTGCTATGTCCGCAGATAGTTCAAAGTAACGGAGTTCGACTGTATTAAAATCCCAGCGGAAGAGATTTAAAAATTTTAGCCCTACCACAGAAACTTATGTAAATTCATCCAGCGGGTCAAAATGGTCCACTGCCCCAACTAATTACTTTTAAAACACTGAAAGGAAAGTTGAATTTTTAATGCTGGACTTACTTTATCTTGGCACGTTATTCCAATGAGGAAAGAAGACGGAGGTGAAAACACGACTTCAGGACTTCGCCGACAACTTTCATTTGTGGAAAAAAAAATAACTTGAAATTAAGTCATCTTTTCCTCAAGGTGATGGGGACTAAAAAGAGGGAAAGTGCTGAGCTCAAAATCGTAGGTCATTTCTGGTTGATTTTGCAATAGCCGGTGTTGTTGTAAATGTTCGTGCTAAATAAATGTTGAGTGAAAACTATTCAAATTGATAGCGTACAATCGTTTTCAGTTTGTGAAGAAATATGTCACGCATTTGAGTACTTACTGCGCTATTTATTATTATTTTCATCTGAGCTAAAAGTGGCTAATTATTGTACCAGTTAACGCTTTAAAATGTACAAAAAAAAATGACCTTCAACTTTTATACTGCTTGAACGCTTAGGGCAAATAAAAAGAAGAAAAAAAGAGAAAAGAAATTTATATTCGAGTTAAAAATCATTCGTTTTTAAATAAACTAAACTTATTAAAAAAAAGGAAAAAAAAAGAACAGAAAAAAATGGTGGAATTTTATCAACCCAGTTGGTGTAGTGAATTTGAAGACATAATATGCGTTAAGTTCACAAATAAAAATGCTTCCTTTAGAATGTCAAATTTCAATTACGTAGTTGTATTTCAGCTAGCTGCAAATCGTCTCGCATGATATTTTTTACTTCAAGTTTAAAAGTAAATAATTCTCAAACTAATTATCGAATGTTATATTTTTGGCATATAACATTCGTATATTTTTCGACACANAGCGAAGAAAACAGAATTAATATTTTGATAGAATTTATATATTGAATCTTATTAATATTTTTGCTTCTTCTTTCTAAAATTTTTTTATATTATATATATATAACGTCGTTGCCGAGTAGAAGGATTAAAACAGTTCTTAGGACGGGAAGGAGGGTACAAAATTTATTTATTAATTATTAAACAGAGCAGTCATGAGAGTGTGTGTACGAAAAGTTGTGCTCCTTGGTTATATGTTTGGGAAAATCTTGCAAAGTAAATCCGTAAAATGTTTCAATTTAGGGAAAGGGGGAAATCTTAGTAGTTGCTATAGGTTTATGAAATAGGTCGAGCGTTTCCCACAGAGAGCAAAGGGAAAAATGTCCTGCTTTTAATTAAATGCATATATAGATAGCCAAATATAGATTTAAGAACAGGATGTGGCTTTTAAAAGTATGAGAAAGTATATCGATTAGAATAATTAATTAGGATAACATAAAAAGATTAATTGAAGCTTTCTATGTTACATATATATATCACGTGCTCGAGCTATTGTTAATATTCTGTCGTGTCAGATATGTGGAACCCGTATAAAGGGCTTGCCATTCTTATTTTAACCCTTTAAAAGGCAACAAGGAGTATATTTCTCATCAACTTTATTAATTTTTAAATATCGATAGAAAACTATTTTTTCATCGATATTATTGATCGTTTTATGATTATGCTTAATAATTATGAAAATACAGAAAAAATATCAATGAAGGGCTTTATTTACTTAAATATAGGTAACAGTATAGGTTTGCCTGTGATCAAGAACAGAGGCCATCACAGAGGGCTATTTTCTTCAATGCTTTATACGTTCGTTCATTTGATAATTTTTCATCGAGTTTATTTGCAGTAATAAACACAGAATTTATAAATTTGATTATTTACGGATAAATTTGATTATTATCAGAAGCTTACGGCCAATTGTTTACAGTAAATGAAATTTCGAAAATACCTTAATAAAATGGTGCTGAAATAAAATTAATTTTAAAGACTAAGCCTAAATGGATTTCTTTCTATAAATCAATCTCAATCCCTAAAATATTTTATTATAACATTACTATAAAAAAGGTCCTATAAAGAGTTAAGTTATTCATAAACCTAATGCGAAAAAAACATTCTTTAATAGTTCATAGGCAACAACATTCGTAAAGACTCGTCTTCATACAACTCGTTTTTATCAATGAGTGCGATCGCATTAGAATAAAATAGATTTCCTTTAAAGAGTATAATTTAGATGCCTTGTAATTTTTATAGAAACATTGAAGGAAGTTTTTTGTCCTTCAAATGAGATAAGGTGAAACGAAATCTATCTTATCGATAAAGCTATGAAACATTTTACTTTATTTAATAAAATAAAGAAAAATTAGCTATATTGAACAAAATAACTGATGGATTTTGAAATTCCCTCTGAGGAGATTGCTACAAAACATTTATTATTTAAATTAACCGCACAGCTTGTCATTATTACAATTTTTTAGAGAGAAAAATTAAAGAAAAAGACGCGAGCAAAATGAATTAATGTTTCTTCTGCTATAATGACTTCGAATACTAAACAAATTATTCTATTTATCTATATCTATAAAGTTATGGAACATTTTACTTTATTTAATAAAAAAAGGAAAAACTCTAGCTATATTGAACAAAATAACTTAGGGATTTTGAAATTCCCTCTGAGGAGATTGCTACAAAACAATTATTATTTAAATTAACCGCACAGCTTGTCATTATTACGATTTTTTAGAGAGAAAAATTAAAGAAAAAGACGCGAACAAAATGAATTAATGTTTCTTCTGCTATAATGACTTCGAATACTAAACAAATTATTCTATTTATCTATATCTATAAAGCTATTGAACATTTTACTTTATTTAATAAAAAAAAAAAAAGCTCTAGCTATATTGAACAAAATAACAGATGGATTTTGAAATTCCCTCTGAGGAGATTGTTACAAAATAATTATTATTCAAATTAACCGCACAGCTTGACATTATTGCGGTTTTTTAGAGAGAAAAAATTAAGGAAAAAGATGCGAACAAAATGAATTAATGTTTCTTCTGCTATAATGACTTCGAATACTAGACAAATTATACTGGGTGTTTCGCCGTGACTGCTCTTCATACATATTTTTTTTTATAAATATTTTTATTTCTTACTTGCTGTATCTCTAACTAGTTCAATTTTCAGCCGATTTATTCCAAGTTTTAACACAATGTTCACAGTCAATACAGTTTTCGTTGAGCTCAGGGAGATTTTAATTGTATTGGCTGGATTTTTGAACCTAATCACGAAACCTTGACTAAAATGTTACTTATTTTATGTCATTTTTTTAAATTTTAATTTTTTAAAAACACTGCCATTTTGTGAAGAAAAAAAATATTTTTTAAAAAGTCCTATGTGCAACGAAAACTACACTAGTAGTTAAAAGAAATCAAAAAGGAATTAAACTTGGATGATTTTTTTTCAACATTTATGAGTATGGATAATTTATATAATAATTAAGTTATGAATTAATAATTAAGTTATGGATAATTTAAAAAATAAGTTACATTGTTTTATATAAGCGCTAATTTTTTTTTTTTTTTAATTTTTGCCCCACCGAATTCTTTTAAAACTAGTTCTATATAAAAGAAT
>NC_092212.1:45924806-46025945 GCF_043381705.1 Parasteatoda tepidariorum | reverse complement strand
CATATTTTTCTTAATCACACTATTCTAAATTTCAGTTGTTGAGAAAAGTAACTGTTGTAAGTTTTGTTTTAAAGTCTTTCCCAACAGAGGGCTAAAACCATGTGTTGTAAAACAGTATGAAATAGTACTGAAAGCCGGATGTAAAGCATCGGCTTCGATGAAGATAATTTTGTTAGAATTTTTTTGATAATTCGGTGAGAATTCCCCCGATTAGACATATGATGCTCACTACGTGCTCTTGCGTGCCGAAGCCTATCAATTAAAACGTATTAACGTTTTATATAGCATGGATTAGCCATATGATGCTCACTACGTGCTCTTGCGCGCCGAATCCAATCAATTAAAAATGAAAACTGTTGCCAGATCGAGAAAAGAAATATCATCGGTTTTATTGATACATACGTACGTATTAGCGTTTTATATAATATAGATACTGATCAATTTTTGATGGAACAAATTCAAGCATATAAGTGATTCGAAAGAAAAAAGAATACAGAATTTTTTTTTTAAATTTTTGAATATTAAAATAAAGTTCTTAATCTATAAGCATATACAAAATAAAATTGCTTTTTTTATTTTCTTTCTCTTGAAGATAGATAAAGTAATTATAACATTTAAAGAATATAGAAATACGGGATAGCCGCAAAGCGTTTCTACTCTACACAAACTAAGGACAATCCCCGAGAATCACGATGTTCACCCATCACACGTGGTAATGACGTAAAACATAGTCAGTGGTAGACAGATCATGGGTTAGAGTCCACTTGCCGCCAGGCTACCCATGGGAGGTTTCCCTCTCCATGTAACGCAAATGCAGGTTAGTTCCATCAAAAAGTCCTCCTCAAAGGGAAATTTCTTCTAATACATGATCCAGGAGTTCCCTAGTCTTCTGGATTGGGTACAAAATTACAAGGCTACGGAGTTGAACATTAGTAGTCTTAAACCCAAAATTGGGTCGGCAATTCAATGCCGGTTATAAAATAAAATTTTTACCATTCTTTGGGGATTATAAAATTTCTGTTTTCACACTAAATAGATTAAAGCTTGGCTTTTTGACATTAACCTTATTATTTGATAAATTTTTTAAGCATACCGGAACGTTTAGGAAAGAAAAAAAAGAAAGAACTGGTATCAGTTTTTAAAAGATCTGAATCCCATTATCAGTTTTACAAACTATTCAGAGCTAATATTTTGATTAACTTTAATGTAATAACTATTGAAAATAACAAAACAATGTTTAATTATAAAATTAATTTTAAAAATTGAGTGATTTTTAGTTTCTTAAAATTTTTTAAAAAAAAAGACATCAGTTTAGAAGCAATTTATTTTACAGTAATAATACACTAAAATAACAATCTATAACAACACATCTTTAAGTTTTCTGCCATGAGGTTACAGAATACATTCACAGAGAAGACTGAAAAAATTGTTGTTCAGTTGCAAGCCACGCACTGATATATGAAGTTTAAAATTTGCACAATATGTAATTGCACTATTTATAAATAAAGTAGTAAGAGAAGTTAAAACAGTTGCACTGCTATAGCTGCCAGATATCTCTACAATGAATAAAAATAATTTCCCTGAGAAAAAAAAAAAATTTCCTTTAAGAGTACAGTACGCTACTGTAAATTAATCTATCACAATATGCGATAGAATGGAATTAATACTTTTATAACTCTTTCCCAATTGCACTAAAGGCTGAATTCTGCAATGATATACTGGAGAAATTTGAGGCTATTTTGGGTAAAAATCTTGGAAGTTTAATTTAAACATAAATTGAAATTACATGTCTACATTTTCCCCCAACTTTGATTTAAAAAAAAAATTTATTAAAAATTTTGGAAAAGAAAATAATTTTAATTATAAACAGAACAAAATTTTTAATGAATTTTCATGCTATAAAAATATTTCTCTAAATGACATCTATATATGTGTGTGTTTTAAAAAATATGGAGTAAATTCTTGCATTACAAAGAAATTTTAATAATGAAGATATGATTTCTATTTCTTTAGTACACGCACATAATAATAATGTAAGCAATAAGTTCAATTATTAATTATTTCGTAATTATAGGAATGTGTACGTTTATAACGAAAAAATGTGTAGAATGTTAGTATTTAAATTATATTTTTCCTTTAATTGAATTATTAGGTAATTTATTTTTAATAAATTATTTATGTATTCATAATGTATAAAATTTTGAACATACATTTTTATAATATAAAAATGTCCATGCTAATTAAATTTATAATAACCTAATAGCTGTCAATAATATTTTAATGCATAAAAATAAATATATATTACATTTTCCTTTGGTAAAATATTTTTGTATCAATTAACTTTATTTTCCCAAGATCTTACGTTAATATTTTTTTTCCTCTTTTACAGTAACAATACATTTAGAGTAAAAAAAATACAGATTATTTTATGATATGTAATGTTTTTGAAATAAATAATTTAATGGTCCCACCAAGAGAAAATTGAAAGGGAATTAAAAAGTTATCAATTTATAATGTAATTTACATATTGACCATCAAGTATTTAGGTTAACTTAAAGATTATTACAAAAATTTTAATCAAATAACAAGAAATTGCTTGAAGCTTTTAAGAAATGAAATATTAAATGATTTTAAAAACAAATAAGGGAGAGTAGTAAGAAAATCAATCAGGACATAATTTAATGAAGATTTATTAAATAAGTAACATAAAAAAACTTTTTTTTATAAATAATACATTACTATTTATCTTGTTTCATGTTGTAAAAATTTTTAGTNTTTATAAATAATACATTACTATTTATCTTGCTTCATGTTGTAAAAATTTTTAGTATAACCCATTAATGACTCAGATATAACCTATTAAGACTTTAATGGTAGAAGATTTATCAAGAACAGTTACTGCATTTGATAAGCATAACCGAGGTACATAAATTTTTTAATACTGCAATGTAGCATTACCTATTGAAAAATCCTTTTTTTTTTTATTAAAAAGAAAGTGTTTTAAAAATAATTTATAGGTTTTAATATCTATTGTAACTACCTAATACAAAATTTTGGCGACTGCATATAAAACTATCCAAATGTAATTGGCAAAAGATAACTATTGAATACAATTCTATTGAATACAATTCTATTGGATATACAATACGTGAAAAGTATTATTTAGACTTTGTTACTTATCTGGTATGTTATTTTTAAAAAAAATTACTACAAATTTATAATTAATACTAATATAAAAAGTGATACTAATGCACAACTGCCAACTCTTCCGGTTTTCCCGGAAGATTTTATTTTCATATTTAAAGTGCTAGCGAAATTCATGTTACTTCTCTAAACTTTTTGAATTATAATAATTATTTTAAATCAGGTGACCACCACTACATATAAATAATTACAACAAATATATAAAAGCATATTATTCCTTACGATAGCGAATTTCAGCCTGATTAAAATATAAATCTATTTTTGAGGAAGATAGTTTTTCGGTAATTGTTTTACTACCACTTGGAAAATCCATTCTAGAAAAGAGTGAATGTTGGCAGGTATGCTAATATAATTTCATAAACAAAAAATAAGTACATGCATAGAAAAACATAGTTTAAGTATGCAAAATACAGTGTTTAAAAACTTCATAATCAGTGCATTGCTAGCTAAAGTACTCTTTTAAAAGCTACATACAATTAAAAGCACATTTGTGTGGGGGGAGGGGGACTCAAAATTTACCATCTCAGGGGTTAACAACAATTAAATATAAACAGACAGTAAAAAACAGTCAGTGACTATACTACCAGAAATGTCTTTAAATATAAATAAACTTGATCTATGTACAGTATACTACCCCACAGGGGTTATATATGAAAAAAGTTGGTTTCAAGCCATGCCTCAATAATTCTCTCCTGTGACAATTGGAATGTAAAACAGCATATGAGCACCAAGAAATTTTTTTTTCAAACTTCAATCTAATTCAAAATGTCGAAAAGCTAGGAAACAATCAACTCAACAGTTTATAAAACATTAAGATAATCTTGATCAAAAAGGAATATTTAAATTTCATTTAAAAAACTGCGTAAGAAGTTACTTTTTATGTAGATGTCTCGTATATTTTTTGTCATCACTATCAAAAGTAAAATTCCTTAAACTTAGTTAATATATTTTTGTCATTAGTTAACAACGTCTGTGCATGAAATCAATGTTCAGAATGTTCCATTCTTTACTTCCCTATTCAATTACAAAATAATAGACGGTGACATGACTTAGTTTCTTTGTTAAATGGCTGGTCCACAAAATTTTAACTATATTTCTCTACTAATTTGATACTTTTAAAATTTCACTAAGAAATAAACTTAATTGAAAAAAAAATGCATTACTGAATTTTGGGCAAGTTGAAGTATTTTCACTGAGTTAACTCTATTGAAACATTACCTTTTGCTGCAGTAAAAGATTTTGCCTTTAATAATTCACGTTTAGTGCATGTAGTTTGTATGAACTTAATTCAATAAAGTTGAAAATTTTGTACTTTTTTTTAAAATTAACATGTTGAATGCCACGCTAATTTTACATGGCTTGCCCGCCAGGCCAAAATGATTTTTGTGTTTTCTATATTGCATTAATTTCTTCAAATCATTTTAGTAACGATAATAATATAAAAAAATTTAAAATTTACTTGAATTATGTGTTTCTAATAATCTTGGCTTCGCCAGTCACCGGTGACCCCCATGGATTTCAACAACTTAAACATTTCTAAAATTATTTCAGTCTATTCAAGAAGCAATAAAACTTTTATTCCTAGTTGACAGACTTCCATTTAACGGGATGGAAGAAAACAACTGTCTAAATTTGCTTACTGTGAATTTTAATTCACTTTTCTTATTTTTTATTTAATTATTTTTTGAGGATAGCTAAAACAAATCATACAAGTTGAATACATTTTATATGATTCGTGAAAAAAGTTTTTCAATGGCACACTAAAATGAGAAAGAAATCAGTAAAAGATTTATACTTAAGAGAAGACAATATTGCAAATTAAAAATTCAGTGAGAAACTGTTGCTTTAAAAGAAGTAACATAAAAAAATTATCAACTAATAATTTGGTTTATAAAGTAAATATACGCCTGATACAGCTTTGCTCTTTCACAGAGCCTTTCAATAAACACTTTACAAACTGTTGAGCGATCTTTTTTTAGACAATAGTGGGGGAAGTAAACATTTTTAAAAAAATCATTGTTACATTAATGCAAACAAACAAACACTGAGGCATAACTTAAGTTTATTATTAAAATAAATAATATACGTGCTGATTTTAAAAACAATAAAAATTAAAGGTTTAAAAATACTCTCAAGATAAAATGTGTGTTAATATATGTACAGCTATCACTGAAAAAACTAATTATGACTTTCAATAAATGTAGTTCTAAATTTAAAAAAAAAAGAAAAGAAAGAAACTGATAACTTTTAGATTAAGTACATTTCTAAAAAAAAGGCGTTATTAATAACAGACTTATCTTAATAAAGCACCAAACATAACTAAATCTATATTCATTGTAGGAATAGGATTTGTACAAATAATACAACCACAAATATAACTATAGTAACAAAAAGAATACCACAGAATGCAAAAATTTAATAATTTCACTTTTCTAATTACATAAACTAATTCTGCTGTGAGCAAACATTTTTTTTTTATCAATGCATAAATTTAAAATTTACCAATGAAATGTAATCTTTAAAATGATAATGAATTAGGCTACGTGCACAAGATGTAGAAAATAATGCATAGTAGCAATATAAATCTAGAAAAACTAAACATTCATCTTATCATGCTGACTTTTGACCCTCACTGATATTTACTACACAATTTCAATAACACTCCAACTATGCAAATCACATCTTTAAAAATAGAGAACTTATTCTAAAGTTGTGTTTAATGTTTTATCTTAAAACATCATCCAGCTGTCCCTTAATAGTATTTTAAGACTTTTCATCAAAAATAATATGCCTACAAAAATTTAACAAAAGAAATTAAACATTTTATAGTTTAAAAATAAATGAAAATGAAAGTAGCACATACATAGGCAAATGCAATATTTTCAAAAAAATATGTAACTGACATTGAATAATTTTCAAGCATTAAGTGAGTTCAGATAGTGTGTTGCAATTTACTTGTTACAATTTTTATATTGATGGTACTGGTAAAAGGTATTCATTAATTTAAAGCAAACAGAGAAACAAAGAGTTCTATTGTTTTGTGTTAAGAAATAAACAAAATTAATGTTGAATTTATTTTTAAAATTATTAAATAAAACCTAACCCGTTTTTATTTAGGATACAAGGTTTTAAATGCAATGTTGAGTTTAGACTTTTTAAATGTTGATCCCATGGTTAAAAAAATAAAATAAAAATAATGTATAGATCTACACATTTTCTCTGGTGAATATTACTGCATCAAAAAAAAAATTTTTTTTTCCTTTAATGTTCCAATATCATTTACCACTTCTTAAAAAGACAGTCAAATTTAAGTCTTTGAGTTTACACTTAAGCTCATTATATATATATANTATATATATAAAAATTTTATTATTTTTAATTGTGCTTGAAAACACAATTTAAATTTTTCAAAGAAGTTTTTAACAAGGAAAAGAAATAACTAAGTTTGTATGTTTGTTAAACTACACTAATAAATAATTTAAACAAGCAACAAATAATTATGATACAATTTTTATACACATTAGCATTAACTTTGAAGTATATAATAATAATTCTTCACAAATGTACAAAATGAAATAAAAAATTAAGATAACAGATGCAAACATTTCTATAAATAAACAGAAAATAACATTTCTTATCAATACAGCCTCCTTTAAAAAAAAAAAAAAAAAAATGGGAATAACAGTAGGTTTCCAGTAAAAAATTAAATGCAAGAAAATCTTTTATGGAAATAGGGGTGCCAGTCTAAAATGCATGCCCTGAAGTAAATACAATTTTTGTACTTAAAGATATTACTTAAGTTTAATAAGTATGAGACTGTTTGGATTAAATATTATATGTACTTATGCATTGTGAACTTAACTAATTTTCCATTATTTCCTTGAAATACAATAATTTTTTATATCATCCATAACTGGATTTTTTCCTTTTGAAACATTTGTATCAATACAGACCTTAAGCAATCTAATAACAGGATTATTTATACAAATACAATAAAAGATGTGATTAAGTTTGTGAAAAATTAAATACACATTATTGTACAGTTAGCATAAAACAAAAATTATAGAAAATAGTAATAAGGCAGTAGTATATAAGCCTTTCAAATTAAATATAAAGTTTAAATAGTGTGGGTGTAAAATAGCAAATAATAAGTTATTTTAGGTGTATTTTAAAATATGAGTGCATGCTGATACATTAAAACACCAACAACATGAAACAGATGTAAATTTATTCATTTAAGTAGCTGCATATGATTTTGTTTAGTTATAAAATATTACGTTATTGTGTGTTTTTTAAATAATATATATATATTTATTAAAGACTATTAGTTCTTGATAAATTTAAACGAGTATAAATTGGCACCCCTACACATTTTTTAAAAAAGGTTAAAGTTGCACTTTTTGTATTGATGGTACTGGTTAATTTATGGCAAACTAAGAAATGAAGAGTTCTATTGTTATTCATACCACTAATAAATAAACCAACAAACAATTAAATTATAAATAGCATACCTAAATTAAAAAAATAGTTACTATAATACTAACAAAATTTGGTCAAATTGTACATATAAACAGTATCAAAACAAAAGAAAATAAAAATGAAAGAATAGATTAATATTTGGCATCACACTTTATACTTTGCATAAAATGGGATTGTTAATCACAAGTTCCACTGTTATTTTGTTATTGCAAAACAAAAGGCAGTATAATAAGCAGCTAAATAAGACTTGTTTAACACCAATATCACTTGAGATTCAGACTGTTTTCTAAAACCCAAACGTAATAAGGCAACGGTCACCTTTCGGCAGAAATGTGCATGTTCTTGAGACTTCAAATGTTATGCCTATGCCTGACTTTCTTCAAAATCCTTCTACAAAACTAGAGGGGAAAAGTCCAGTTTTTCCAGTTCTTTGCAATGTTCCCTTGTACCAACCATCTTCACGTTTTTTATGAACATAAACTATATCACCGACCTTCAATTCTAGTTCATAGTCACTGTTCGGAGGATAAGGCACAATACAGCGAAATCTGAAATTAATGCAAGTTAATTAGAAACAAATATAAATAAAGCATATATTAATTACCAATAAGGCATGAAAAATACAGTTGAACTTGTTTATCTCGAACCTCTTTATCTCGAAAACCTCTATATCTCGAAATTTTTACAATTCCCTACATTTACTGTCTAAAATAAATGTATTTTCCATGTTTATGTCAAAACTTTCCTTATCAGCAGAACTTGTAGACAGAGATGAATTTCGTGAATCCACAGGAAGAACAGGTTGGGGGTGTTTTTTGGAATTTCAATCACTATCCCTGCACTTCCTTAACTAGAAAGGAATACAATGATTCTGGCAGTAAGAGAGGGGTTAATGAGTAGTGACCATCAGGGGTTAGCTTTTCAACATAGATACGAAAGCTAAGAATAAAAATTCATTTTCACCTCAAAATTGCAACCAATGGATCAAAGGATAATTAAGAGTTTTAAAGTGAACTAGGAAACAATCTATGAGGAATTCGCGATCTTTCTAACCTCAAAAGAATAATTGAAACAAATAAGGTTATCAGTCAAAAATCTTATTTATTATTTTCAGTGTTAAATGTATGTTAAAAAACTTATGTATATAGATGTATGTGGTATAATTAATTTAAAGAAATGTCTACATTTTTCTACTAAAAACAAAGCACTTTTAATCAAATTTAATTTCTTTATAGTACCTGTATAACTTTAAACCTCTCTATAGTACCTGTATAACTTTAAACCTCTCTATCTCGAATTTTTCGCCTTTCCCGTGAGATTCGAGATAAACTGTATATAAATTGTATAGATAAAAAATTTATATTTTCACCCAACTATGTAATAATATTTTTAGTGACGGATAACCACAATACAGCATTGAAATTCCATTTTAAATGTAACAGATTATTCAAAATTTCTATAATTAGAATTAGAAAGTTCAAATTTCATCAAAACAGTAAAACAAAGTACTTTGCCTTTTTACAGAAGATTTTGCCCCTCTCTATATTGTCTATTTGATATCAGAAAATAAAACTATTTTTAAAAAAACAAAACAGGAAATAGTTTTACCTTAACTTTAGATATTTCTATATCCTTCAAAGTCATTGACTTAAATATAATGATGTGATTATATTAAAAATTATGAAGTATCATAATCAGGATTCACACTGTCACAATAAAAATCTATGCAAAAATTGAACAGTGTGTAAGATGAAACACCCTGAATAATTTTTAATCTAATGATAGAATTTTCACATACTAAGACTTAAATGATTCAAAATCCATCGCCTTAAATAGGCTAATTAATGTAGAATACAAAATTTAATGTTGCAAAATCAGACACAAAAACTTAGTCTCTCTGGCGGATTCAGATTCCAGACTTTTGAAATATAAGGATCATTGCAATCTAGAAAATATGGTCCCAATAAGAATGGTCAAAAGCTTGGAACCCTTAATTCTACATTTTGTGTACCTCGCAATGTCTCAAGAACTTTTAAGATGAATAAAAAAAAATTTCTGAAGATAATTCCATGCAAAAGATAATTTTAAATATTTATTTTTTAATATTTTAATTAATAATGATGTGAACAAATTTTGAATGGTAAGATATGCAATTTGTAAAATCATTTTCAAGAATGTAATTTTATACGACAAAATTGATCAAATAGTTCTCAAGAATTCAAATTTTAATTATACAATTTTTTAAAAATTTGATAACTCAGAAACTTAACAATCGATTTAGCTTAAAAAAGTTCTTGAGATATTTGCAGAAAGTCAAATTTACATAAAGGAATTAAAATTATAGACCGCTCTCTCATAACAAGTATTGAGACCATATTTTGAGGGTCAAGAATTTGAATCTGCTGAAAAAAAGATACATTTATTCTGACAAATTATGTTTTTGTGTCTGATTTTGCCACCTAAAATATTGAGTGCAATAAATAATTAGCATATAATGAGGTCAGCCCTCAAACTATATAGAATAAGTTCTGGTACGTAAAATTCTGATCATTAGATCAAAAGTTACTTATATGATAATTATGGTGTCACAGTTACGTTTTTGGTGTAATGTTACAATTACTCCCTAAAAATAGTTGGAAGAAAAGATTGTTTAAATCTTTTATGCATTCTTTTCTCTATTATGTTCATATTTACAATGGATTTTTCTTAATTTAAACATGAGTTTCATGAATATATATTTTTCATTATGCAAAATTTTCCTTTTCTATTTGAAAAGAATCTTGAAATTTTGCAAGACAAGAAATAAACATTCCCTAAACTGATGTTTTAAATTAAAAAAAATCTATAATAAATATGAACATAATGGAGAAAATAATGCACAAAATAAATTAAAACTATCATGACATAAAAAGAGAAATAAAAGATTTAAAACTGTTGGATGAAAATTATTTAAATATAAGAGTAATTATAACAGTGATATATAGTTGTCATCCTGAACTATCTCATTTAATCCTTTTCTCAGTAAATAAAAATTAATATAATAAGGAATCCTTTTAACACAACCTAGAATTGAGAGCAGAATAAAATCTATTTTTTCTACATCTATTTTAACACATTAGCATAGAAATCAAAAACCGTTATATGGTTGCTAATCTTTTGAATTCCATAAAATTTATTATTATTTCTCACACTTTATCTTCCGCCAACACAATTGAATGCGCAAGGCCAAGAAAAAAGAGCCTTGGCAATAAATTTATATTTAATAATTCATACAAACATAAAAAAAGGAACATTTCTATTTACTTCAGATCTCAATATATTTCATAAATAAACCTTTTTCCTTTATAATTTATCATACTTTGATTCTTCATGAAGTAGTTTATGATGTAATTGCTGTCCTGTATCACTCTGGAGTAAAAGAATAATTGGAAAGATTTACTACTAACGATAAATCATCGAACCTCTTTAAAGAATAGTAATTCCAACATCAACAAACTTTTTCATCACAATGGTATTGATTCTAATATTGATAAGATATACATAAATAGCCTAATGTAATTATATATAATGAGAATTTTATAATTAAGAGTGGTAATTTGCTTATTTGCTTTCTTGTAAGCATTTAATATCATTGGAAATTTCATGGATGTGTGCCCAAAATTCAACTTAATTAAAAACAACAACAAACTAAATCTCTTCATAAACAGGAAAAATAAAAGACAGGGTCAGAGAAAGAAAGAAAAAAAAAACAGGGTCTTTTATTTTCCTCTCCCTGATTTTACTATCGACACAGTACAAGAAATTTCATGGGTGTTTGCCTAAAATTTATTAAGTTGTTTAGAAACAACATAAGATACCTGGTGGCTGAGTGGTAGTGTGTCACGCTCTTATGCCACAAGTCCTGGGTTCGACCCTCGGGCCAGGCAAGGTCAACTCAACCACTTTTGTCACTTCAGTGGGTCGATAAAATGAGTACCAAGAATGCTTGGGGAGTAAACACTACGGGTTTGGTGTTCCGATGACCACCCAGGTCAAGAAAACTGAGATGGGCACAGTAGCCCTTGGCCCTCAATGGGCTGTCCCGCCACTGAGTTTAGTTTTAGGAACAACATGAAACTAAATCTTTTATAAACTCATACAAAAATCTTTTCCACATTTGCATAGGCGGAGTATACCGATTTCTGTGGAAGAATTTATTTTTATTTTTTAAGTGGTAACAAAATATACATGTGAATATTATTATCTTTGTTTAAAAAGATTTTGACACGGATAGTTAAAATAAATATATATGAGACTTAACAATATTCATTCAAAGTATTAAATGTTTGCATATTGAAAATAATTCCTGCTTACAATTGCAAAATAAATCGCTATATCATTACTACAAAGAATCGTAACTAGAAATTAAAAATTGTACCCATGCATTTGTAATATCTGAGTTTTCTTACGCTTCTTTACAATATTTTTTCATTTCTTAAAGTGTACCAATAAAAAATAAAAAACAATGAACAACCTTTCCCGCACCAACGGCGCCGGCTGCTTAGGTCGTGATGATGATTTTGGAACTTCACCATTGGAACCATCAAGAGATCCAGTTTTTTTATGGTTCGCATTTTGACTACCCAAAGCTTCACTGGGACAAGATGTTGATCTACATTCAAATAACTCACTGTTAAACAAGCAATGACTAAGTATATATATTTTATAATTCATATATGTTAAATGACACACAGATTTATAACTTTATTAGCTTACCTGACATGCACAGCAGATAATGATTGCTGTGATGATGATGTTCCATCCACAAATGAGGGATTATCACAAGAATAATCAGATGGAGGTGGTGATTTAGATTTTCGTTTAGTTAATCGTTTCATTAAACTAACAATTTCCTTTTCTTTCTTCTCCTTGTGCTACACAAATTAAACATAAATAACACTTCATATTTTTCAATAAAAATAAAATGTAGCAAATGCAAATTAAATTTTAATCATCAAAACTCAAAGTAAAAAGTTGAAGGTTAATATTACAAATATAGAATATGTTATACAGTAGGGAACCGATTATCCGGAACGATCGGAACCATCGCTATTCCGGATAACTGATTTTTCCGGTATTCTGAATCGCTACAAAAAGGGCTTTTCTTTATTGTTAAACCCAACTAAAAAAAAATGTTTGGAAATAATCTTAAAAAGAAGAAAAAACGATGAAGTAATACACTAACGATTATTTCCAAAATGATGGTAAGGTTAACATCGTTCAAAAAAGAAAGAAAAATCCTAAAATCTTATGAGGGGAGAAAAAAGTTTTTTAAAAATGACGGGAAAATTTATCGAATTTTGTTCCGGTTTTCTGATTTCCGGATAACGTGTTCTGTACTGTACTATTTTTAGATCAGTACCTGATTCTTTTCATCCCTACTGATATCTAAAAATGTATGTCTGTCTGTGTAATTAGCTTATAGCTTAAAAATGAGTGCACCAATTGGCACTTTGTTTACTGTAATGTTCTAGATGGACCTGTAATATGTTTGTGGACATGTTTGCGAAAAAATATTTTTATTATTTCAGGAAAATAAAACTAAATTATTAATTAAAAAGTAGCTAAAAGATATTAATAAGAGTTTAGAACATAATTATTTTAGTTATTATAATTAAGGTTATTATTAACACAGCCAACATATTCATAATCATTCACTGCAGCAAATGTTTTACATTAATGGAGACTGTAGGAAAATAATTTTAAAAAAATGACCTTTCATGAAAAATGGTTATAATTGGTTATAAAAAATTGTAGTTTTCTTTTTCACAAAATAGAACATCCTTCATTGTAAAAATAACTTAGCTCTGACATAAAAAGGAATTTTCATTTCTTGCATAATTAATTATATGTTTTAAGATGCAATGCGTAAACCAGGGTGAATAGCCAAATCTTTCAACAAAAAATAAGCACCTTTTAAGTATTTTTTAAGTACTCAAAAAATATTTTTAAGCACTAAATACATTAACAAAATGCAAAATAATTTTCAAAGACTTTTACATTATCATGAAAAAATTACTAGTTTTTGACAAAGAACTCTTTTTCTTGATTATGTTAGCCACCATAAAAAGATCAAAAGATTTTTCAGTTCAATTTCAGAGGGTGGAAAATTAAGCCTGAAATTGAGAATATCTTGCAAAATGCAGCAGAGTTGCACATGAGAGTGCAAGAATTTCACCAAACCCAGCTCAGTAAACGCACATGCGGACCCGCGAGTATTTCATCAAACAAGTACAATGATTGGCGCTTTCATATGCTACAGACCGACGGTACGCCTAAATACATTGTATTTGAATGAATTGTGAAAATGTTGAATAGAACAATGTGAAAACCACACTTTTGCATAATGCATAGCGAAAATTGACATTGTAAAGAAAAAAAACCTAATTTCCAAAAAGGGAAAATTAATCATTTTTTAAAAACACCCAATAAAAAAAGCACCTCGAAGGGCTTTTAAAAAACGAAAATAAAAAATAAACACCTTAAAGCACTTTTTAAAAACACTACGCACCATGGTAAACGGCAAGTCCACGTAGATAGATTCAATTTAAATCACTTTACATTTAAGATATTCAGAAATAACTTTTGCCATTATTGTTTAACGATAGCAATTACAAACCTTAAACTTATAAGATCGCGTACGAATGAATAGTCTGATACCAGAAAAAATCGTCAGTGGATTAAATTAAGAAAGATAAATATGCCTTAATTACATGAAACTTCATTTGCTTTAAAAACTTATAAGGGTGGTAAAAGTCTAGATATTTCAAGCACTCAAAAATAGGCTCCTATTCTCCAGATTCACTAGAACTGATTGAAAAAACATTGTTTTCAAGATATTTAAATCAAAATGCATAAAGTTTTCTATGAAATACAGGAAAATAAATTTGTAAGAGCATAAAGTTTTTATATTATCAAACGAAATAATATACCTTCTCAACTCTGTTTTGTGAGGCCGTTGCTTGAGAAGCTTGTGGGCATGCTGCTCCAGCTGTCACAGGCGTGGAACAACTAACTCGATCAGGAGTTACGAAAGGATTGGTATTAGGTGGAGCTGAGTGGGGCATCATAAGAGGAGTAGAGGGCTGTGAAGTGCTGTACCTTGCCTGTGACAAGCCCTCTGATGTTGTATTGCTTGATACCATATTCTGGTTGAGAGAAGTATTGGGTGATGCTTGGTAAGACAGCATTCTTGTTGGAGAAGCACTGGTTGTTCTCACTGGGAAATCAGTGACTATCTGTGAAGATGATGGCGATGAATTAATATCTATTGCACATAGAGAAGTCCACGGAGCCATGGCCAATGAACGAGGCTGGCCACATGGAAATCCGTTTTGTTTTGGTCCAATCTATTGGGATTAAAATTAATGTAGAGGAAAAATAATTTTACTGTAAGAAATTCAACATGTAATGTTTAAAAAATAAATTTCTGTAATTTAATTTTTTGAGATCACTTCTTTTACTAAGATAAACAGGTTTAGTTACTCCAGATTTTCAACAAATTGAAGTATGCAACGCATAGCTTCTGCATTATAGTTAAATTTTTAGATTAATGTGAATTAAATATTTTATTTCAAAGTGAGAGACTGCTTAATTAGATATTTTAAAAAGAATCTTGTATTTTTTTTTAATTCCAGTTGATTACTTTGTACACTTAAACATTCATTCAAAATTCTGAATCCGCACTAAATTTATTGTTAACATTATTTTTGATGATCACTAACATCTAAAACACAAGTGCCACTATCTAATATATAATAAATGTTAAATTTTATTTTAGAGACATACAAATTTGATTATTGTTGGAGTGAATTATTCAGTTTAAGTTGCAACATAGCAATACAGAAGAGCTTACTCTGATAAGGTAAAAACACCACAAAAGTGCCACACGAACTACACAATACGAACTATTTTTAAGCTGGAAAAAAAATATTTTAAAAATAAATATTTAGCTAAAAAGACAGAGAATATAATTTGTAAATAAATTTTTAAGCTGAAGTCTTTTTGCTAATATTTTGAATATTCAATAAATTTTAAATATTTACAGAAATTAAAAAATAAACACTAAATGACTTTATTAAAATAAGTCCCCTAAGGGTTCCCTTCAGAGTATTCTTAAGAGAGTTTAAGAATTTCACATCCTTCCTGCTAACCTAAAGATAACAATGTTCAAAATTTCCTTATTTAATCAGTGACTAATTAATATTTTTTAAAAATTCTTGCTTCATTTTATTCATTGAAATGTATTCCATTGAACTTAATTCGAAGCATTTTAAAGAAAATTAAATTTTAAGGATTGTGGGTTGAATAATTTTAAATTTTAAGGTAAAAGTATTTTTAAAGTTGGAATTTTGAAAAACTTTAAACTTTCAAAAAGTTTTAAAAATACTTACAATCTTAAGCTTTAAAATTTGGTAACTAAATTCAAAAGAACAAATTTCAATGAATAAAATGCAACAAAAATTTTTTAGTAACTGAATAAATAAGATTCTGGGCATATAATTCCTTGTTAGTTAACACCGAGAAAGCAAAATCTTTTTTTTTTTTTTGCTTGAAGAGGACCCTTAAAATTTTAATTTACAATATAAAAAAAATTCCAATAATTCCTTAATTTTTTTTTTTAAATAATTATTAGTAATAAAAATAAACATTGAGATTTAAAAAGAACAAGTAAATTTCCTTTACCTCTGATTTATACAAAGCAGGGGAAAATGATGCAACAGAGCTGACAGGTCGTGACAACCTCTGAAGTGGAGCTGCTACAGCTATACTATGAGCCCACTCTAACACAGCAGGATGAGCAGGTGAAACAGGAGAAGTAGATGTAGCAGGCACTCTACTGCACAGTGTTATGGGACTGTTGGTGTAAATGACGCCTTGAGTGGAAATTGGATGAAACAGGTGAGGATTTTCAGTGGTCAATCCTGAAAAAGTTGTTCTTTGCAAAGGCGTCGTTCCAGCTGGCGGAGGAGAAGTAGATGATGCCGGAGATGTACGCCCAGCTATTGATACGCCAATGTGTGGCTGTAGCACAGCAGACCTGTAAAGAAATTATGCATCATTTGTATGTCCATCATAATAAAATAATGTTCATAATGAAATAATGTTCTCAATTTTGAATCAAATACCAGATATGCATAAAACAAGCAAGAGCTGTTTATGGGCAATTTTTTAATATTACTCATTTTAAAAAAAAATCCTCTTTTATAACATATTTCTATTTACAACGTTTTTTTACACATTATTCAAGTAAGTAAAAAGCAATTTGTAGTTGTAAATTACAATATATTTGCTATTTTACGATTTATCTGATTTTTTTAATCTTAAATGAACTGCAGTATTTTGTGAACAGATGTAAGTTATAACGCCAAAATCACATTTTTCTCATTGCAACAAGCATGTAATTTTTACATCTAACATGTAAAATGATTATACAACAATTATGTGTAGATTTAGAACATATTTTACTGTAAAAATATGCATAAAGAATTCAACCACAATGTTTTTTTTTCCATTTATAGTACTATACATTGAGAAAAGAAGGCAAGCAAAGCACAGAAAAATCAAAAAGTGATTTCTGCAAAAATTAGATTGACTATTAATAGAATATCAGCACTGAAACTTTTCAAACTGGCTTAGATCTACAAAGAAAGATTACATTTTTTTTTTTAAAAAAATCTGCCAAATACCTCATAACTTCCTATCAAACATTTATTCCTCATTTTTATTTAAAATGTTTTTTATTTTTAAAAAAATGCAAAAAAACTGATATGACTAACTTATTATAAGTATTTCTTTTTATATTATTTATTTTTTAATCATTCTGGATGAAAATGTTGTCACTTGTTAAAGATCACTATTATGTTATTAGGTTTAAAACTATTAATTTAAATTAAATAAATAGTAAACTCATCAGCAATGGCTACAATTATTAATCACATTTTTCAGTCCTTAATATTTAAATATAATTTTGAAGTTGCTTTCTTAAAAGCAACCCCAATAACAACTACTGCACAGTGTTATGGGACTTATTTTCATGCTTATTTTCTGGATGGAAATATTTCATGAAACTTTAATCACAAAGTAGGATAACTATCTTTTAACAAAAGGATACGTAACCAAATTTTTCAACAAAAAATAAGTACTTCTTAAAAGCATTCAGAAATATTTTTAAGCCCTTAAAAAAAATTAAGACAAAATCAATAGTTTTGGGTAAAGAACTCCATTTTTGATTTTATTTGCTACCTTAAAAAAAAATTTTAGACTATTTTAAATATACTCAATATAGGTTTGCTTATTCTATTTTTTAAATTAATAATTACTTATTCAATTATGTAACAAAATAATAATTTTAATTTGAAGCTACAGTTAGATTAACTTCCAACTTGAAAAAGTTACCAGGCATATTGTTAAAATTTAAATAAAAATTATTTAATGTATACCCAACGATTACAACCATTTACATGATTAATAATATATATCATACTGAAATGATAAACATGTTTAGAGAAATTAGCAAGTCTTAATAAACTGAAAATACAAATGTAAATAAATTAACGGCCCCAAATTTAGTTTTTAATAAAATTTGTAATTTTGTTCAGTATTTCTTTAATAAAATTATTAAAATATTTTAATAATTTTGAAATTAGAACACAATGAGTATTGAAACTAAACATTTTTGTCAGAAGTAAATTATATTACATGCTATATTGCTTACATTTAACAAAGATGAGATTATTGATCTTTTAATTTCAATTAGTTTTAAATCAAATGATAAAGATATAAATTATATTTTGAAATAAAAAATCTGAATCGCATATTTTTTATTGCATTTGCTAAATGTTAAAATGCCTTTTTATTCATACAATTTAAAATCTTTTCTCTAAATTTTTTTTTCTATTTAGTAACTCAAAAGTAGTTATTGAAAATTTTAATAACAAATCCAGCAAAATTAAAGTAGGTCTACAATATAAAGTCCAAAATATTTTATACAATTGGAGAATGGTACCCCGGGAACAAAATCTGACGATCAATAATTTCAATTAATTCTTATCCTTAAAATTGAACTAAAGGGAGATGAAAATTTGAATTGATGAAGCATAGTTGACTGCCCTTGACCCACATGAAAATACTTAATTAGTTTATGATCCCCAAGTCATGTTCTGGTAATGATACAATGCAAGAACATTAACTTGCTTGTAATGAAGACAATAGCACTTCATCATCAATGAAACAAACAAAACATTTCTTGCTATTGGGGAAAAGATGCTTAGTTTGTCCCCACGATGAGCAAAAATTGGAAAGATTTTCAGTTCAATTTCAAAGAACGGGAGATGAAACCTGAAATCGAAAATTTTTAGCAAAATGCTGAAATGATGGATGTGTAAGTGCAAGAATCCTTCCAACCCAATTTAGCTCAGTGCACAAGCATGCAGAGCACAAGCATAACCCATCCAATGTGTAAAATGATGGTGTATTCCTACAGTATAGACAATAAACCACCAAACAGATTGTGGTTGTATGAAATGTTAAACGTTGAATGGAACATAGTGAAAAACCCCGCTTTATGAGTAATTTATGCCAACAATTGATAGGGCAACGACAAAATTTCTTTGGAAAAGATAAATTCAGCACTTTTCACAAATATTCAATTAAAAAACATCTTTAAGGGCTTATAAAAACTGAAGATCAAAAATAACCTATTTTAAAAAATGCTATACACTTTGAACAACATTTAAAAATAGAAATAATGATTCATTTAATATATTTTAATGTAAATAAAGATATAATAAAAAGAATGTTAATATTCTGAATGAAATCAATTTTTTAACATCAACAAAGTTCTGATGAATTTCCAATTTATCAATGAATACAAGTAAAGCTTATTCAAATGGACACCAACTAATTAAAATAAAGATGGACATGTATAACTAATTTTAAATTAGATGGTAGGAATAGCAAATATTTCAGAGTACAATTAATATAATCTTCTACAGAAGCTTAATTTATTATTTATGTTCCTTAAATTTTGACTGTAAAAAATATTTTACTAAAAAAGATAGTTTTGTGAAAAGATTGAAAGATATGAGTTTGAAATGACAAAATCAAAAAATTACTTTGCAATTTGAACATAATTTCCGGGAAATACTCCACTTAGACCTGTTCTTAGTGATGTTCCTTTAAACCAACCGTCTTGGCACTTTTCACTTACAGTATATAATTCACCTTTTCTCAATTCCAACTCATCCTCCTTCAAAGGTCTGTACGTGTAAAGAGCCAAATAGCTAAAAATAATACAAAATAAATATTTTTAAAAAAAATACTTGATAAATCAAAATTTTGGCAGTAAAAAAACAAAAAAAATTTGTCTACTTTTTCAATTTACATTTTAAAAAATGCTTGCCATGAAAAAACTCACTACAGGCACTCAAATGAATAAGAAAAATATTTAACCGATACCTTAGACAAAGACATAGATACAGAAAATTTTTTAATTAAAAATAAATGTTCCAAAAAAAATTATTCAGTAAAAAATACATTACAAAATATTGAGCAATAATTGGTATTTCTCACACTATATTAACATTTAGGGTTGTTTCTCGAGGGCACTGTAGTCGCAGGAAATGATGTTTTTTGCAAATAATATGCTATTTTCATAACTGATGTGAGTTAGCAACAGTTACTTATAACTGTTGGGTCAAGTTAAACCTACATTTAGCCAGCGCCATCTATATTTATTCAGAAAATAGCGCTAAATGTCAATAGCCACAGTTTTGACTAAAAAAAAGCATTTGTGGTCTGATATTTTAATATTTAAAAACTTATTCCAATGCTGGCCGATTATCCGGTTCGTAAAAGAATCCAAAATATGGGAATAAGAAATTGATTTTATAATTTTCATCTAGGTGAAAAAATGCCAACAAAGTAGCAATTTAAAAAAAAAATTTATACATTTTAAAATATTTCAGTTATTTTTGCTTCAAGCGTAAGGCACTTAAACTGTGGCTTTTCTATTTTCCTTAAAAGACCTTGTTAAATTAGAATGTAAATAATAAAATGAATTGTAATGAATGAAACATACAAAGTTGGAACAGGAACATGCGTAGGTGGCTGAGAAGCACCTGTGGATCGTGCAGGTGTATGACTATTTTTAGAAGATTCAGACGAACAAGAAAGAGAAGTGGAAACTCCCTGAGCTTCATCTGTATTTCCTTGAGTCGGTGTCTGAGCACCAGCTATTGATTCAGCTCGCTATGAAATTTAAACACAGCACATCAACTAATATACATATCAAATTAAATAAAAATATTATAATATAAATAAAGTCTCTAAAAGTAATTTAAGTTTTGTGATTCATTTTTCTACAATAATGCTTAGCTTTAAAGGAAAATTCAAATTACTGATGCAAATATCTCTGACAGTTTTAAGCCTGTTTTCATTTAAATATATAGGCTGTCCTGCAAAAAAAATATCTTAATATGTAGTTTTGGAATCCTAATCAAAAAAGAAAACAGAAAAATATAAAACACGCAATTCAAATTAATATTTAACTAAGGAAAAACAAAATACTATCAGAATCTGACAAATTAGGGACTTAAGGAACGTGATAGATAAGCCCGTTATAAAGAATAAGAATAATCATTAAACATTAGTTCCTGACCACCTTTTCATAACACGTGAAAATGACTTTCACCCTGATTTGCCCTTCTCGGCCAAAATGGTTTTTCTTGTTCTGTTTTTCATCTTTTTTCTCTCTCAGTTACTGTGGTTTTAATAGCTTTGTTTCGCACCATTATTTTCCATTTTTTCTTGACAACTTTACGCTTTATATTTCAAATCACTTTTCTTTCTTCACATTTGCGTCTGACAAGTCTTGAAAATGGGTGTCTGTTTTTGAGCACTTGAAACATGTTAACTCTTTTTTTCCAAATTTGTATATTTTTGAAACCTTTGAAGATTTTAATCAAGTAACTTGTTATGTGTGATTTAATCATTTTGAAATTTAGGTATTTTTTTCATGTTCCTAAACCCTAAAATTTAGTTTTTTTTCTTCTTTTGGTTGCATAATAATATCACTTAATACAGTTAAAACAGAAAAAGTCTTCACTATTGTAGACAATTAAAATAAAATCAGCCGCTTGCTATCAAATTAATTACAAAGTTTTATATTGATATCAGTACCTGAACTATTCTCTTTTTTCAAAAGTCAAATGTTAAACCTCACCTTTTCCAAATTTAAAAAGACAAACATAGTCTCATATGAAACAAACTATTAGATGCATTTAGTTTCAAAAAATGAAGGGGGAAAAAAGCATAAAATAACAAGCAGAATCATAACCATTACATATTTTTTTTATTTATTTATTTGGAAACTTTTAAATTTTCCCTCATAGCTTTACTATCTCATTCTTTCAGAGTTCCCTTTACGCATATTGAATAAAAATTGTTAGCTAAACAAAAATTTAAATACATTAATTAACAACTTACCAAAGGAGGTGTCACTGATGCGACAGATGAGAAAGCCGTACTGGGACTAGGTGTTGACCTAGATTTAGAAACAGCAGAATTTTCATGAGAGCCATCATTTGATACATGATGTTCATCTGAAGAGGCTTTAACTGATGATGATTGTGGTTGACGATGATGTGATGATGTACTTGCATGGTGTTGGCCATCATATGAAGATCCAGGATAGCCAGCCATGCTTACATTTTGATGAATTGTATGAGAAGAACTATGAATGGGAGATGTAAAGGCAGTAGATGAAAATGGAGGACTGATTCCAGATGAAACAGGCTGAGACATGTTTCCAGTACTGCTTGAATCTTGATACTGAGGACTTTGAGCAGCATTTTCAACACCTGAAATAATTTAAATATTTTACTTTTGATAATTAAGGTCAAATAATAAGAATGACTACATTATGTCCCGCTATTTTATTTGAAATTAACAAGCTATTTCAACCAAACAATAACAAAAATATCAGTTATCTATTTTATTTTAAATACATTTTCTTTTCATTGCATTAGTGAGACACCAACAAAAAAGTCTATTTAAATATTCAAATTACTTGTTGTGGCAGTGACAAAATGAGAATCAGTAGATGGAGCCACTGGAGGAAGAATTCTTGAAGACTGAGCACTAGAGTGAAAAATATTATTTAGTAACCAAAATAAAAATTGTAAAAACAAAATTAAACAAGTTGAATATACTAACGCAAAAATATTTTTCTATTTGATTTTTATTTAACTTCATATAAACAATAAAATTAAATTATTTATGGTAGAAAAAGTTCAAATAAATAAAAATAGGAGTTAAATCGAGTTGCAAAGTTTTAATAACATTTCTATCAATATGTTAATGGTTGTGAAGCTCAATTAAGACTTAAATTTAAGAATAGATTTTGGAAATATCTCAACACAAAAAGATAAGTCTAATTCACTATTTGTGTTATATGAAGTTAAACATCATTAAACACAAAAGCTAGGTTTAATTTTCTATAATATTTAAAATTAACTTTCTTTCCAGTTGTAATGCTGAGATAATTAAACAAAAATGCTTAAGTTGCAGTTTAACAAAATAGAAGAGTTTTATATTTTTGTATGAAATTTTTTTCTTTCTCTTTACTATACTTTAGCTATAACATTACATACAATGAATTCTATTACACTGACTACTTTAACAAGTTAGTCTCCATATTCAAGCATCAAATTAGAAAAAAAATAACTGAAATGCTACTTTATAAGTTGACTACCTATCTAAGTGACCTTCAATGAAAGTGACCAACTTACATGGGTTTCAATGTTCGAATAAAAATAAGAAATATACTTAATGATTTATGAGCGCAATTTCATTAAATGAATTAACACGTTTAAATAAATAATATGCTGCTTTTAGAGCAATTAAGAGTTCCTAACAGTTATTGATAACTAAGCTAAGTTTTGTTCCTCTCTCGCCCTCTATGTCAATTATGGAAATAATGCAAAATGTTATTAAAAAGAAAAAAAACATAAGATTATAAAAAAAAGAAAAGCACTTGAAATCTAAATTAATATTTGAAATGTTGCGTCACCGCGGCATTATTTGGCTCTTAATATTATGCAAAAATTGACCAGCAGTTATGATTTTAAATTGAGCCAAACCAAAATTATAAAAAAGTGTATTAAAGTTTTCTTTAAAAATATTTAAATTACAGACCCTTCACTCGTTCCCTGCATTGAGCTAAAAGTGCTCAAAATTTGGCTTTTTATTTTGCCTGACAAAAAATATTGGAAAACATTCTTAAACTATTACATAAAATTTAACTGAAACCAGTTTAAGAAACCAAGAATCAATTTTTGCTAGGTCATTTAACACTAAAACATTTTCAATAAAAATATCGAAAATTGCAATCTTACTTTGCAGATAATTTCATCACAGCTCTAGCAGCAGCATTCATCTAGAAAATATAAAATGCTTTCAATAAAATTGATAAACTATGATAGTAAAAATAACTAAGAATTTTTCAACATGACAGAAAAGAAAAAAAAAAACATCACATAATTACTTTACGATTATAATAAATGAAGGGTAAAAATTTGATGATTAACGTATATCTAGGTTAAGGGTGCACAACCTGCCACCCACATGCGGCCTACCGAATGTTGATGCATGGTTTCAAGGCGCTTCCAAACAAAACAAAATTAAAAAATTTCGAAAATTTAGAATAGCACATTTAAGTCCTCACTTATTAACACACTCAATTTGCACAGATTCTAATATAAATCTATGTTTCTCGATAACTTTTGACTTTTTTCTGTGATAATTGCTTTGAAATTCCACATGATTTAAAAAAAAAAAAGAAACAATATTTTTAATATGATATTACGATACGCAAATTTCGAGTTTGAGTAAGCACTTTTTAACTCAATTATTTTGCTGATTTCATTCTAATTCCAATCATCTTCAATAATTTTTTTTTTGCAGTTANATTTTTTTTTTTTTTTTTTTGCAGTTACAAATACTAATTTCCATGGGGTATTTGAAACCCCTATACATTTAATGCGGCATTACAACTCATGAGTTATAAATCACGCATATAATAGATCACTTTTTGACCTGCTTTATTTGCATAGATTTCATCATAAATCTAAATGATTTTTTCCTTTTTTTTAAAGGCAGTTATTGCTACGCTTCTCCAAGCATTTTTGAAAATCCTGTATCTTTACAAGGATTATTACAATACAAGAGTTTCAAATCACACATTTTAATTATCACTTTCGGACGTGCTTTAAAATTTCTAATATTACTATTTTAAGTTCATTAAGAGGTTTAATTTTCCAGATAAGGTAATTACATTTCATTCCGATACAGAAAAAAAAGTCTAAAATCAAACCTATTATACATTCCCCCCATTTTTTAAGTTGTTATTTTTCCTTAAAACATGATATGGTATAATGCCTAGATTTTTTATAATAATTTCTCATTATATAATTACATTTTTTTAAAACTAAGATAAACAAATATTTTTAATAACAATTAAGAAGCTAAGTCATTATTAAAGTACTTTTAATGCAAAAATTGCCCAGTGGAACGAAAAAAACTGCCTTAAATTAATTTACCTCTAGTGGCCACCAGATAAATTTCCTAATCTTGTCAATTAATGTTCTCTGTGTCCACAATAAAAAAGGGCAATTATTATAAAAAAAATAAATAAAACTTCAAATTATTTTTCCTAAACAACGATTTATAACTGGTTATTGATAACTGATAATCAATTTTTTCTCAAATACCAGTACAAAAGGAATGTTTCTTCATAATAATGATCACCAGCAACAAAATTTAAAAATAAAATATAAGCACAGAAACATTTTTAAGACAATCAGTAAAAAACAAATATTTCATCTACTTAAAAATTCTCAAATACAATTGGAATTATTATTTTTGGAGTATATCTCTTACCTCAACGAAAGATATGGGGAAAATTCCAATTCTATCACGCAATTTTCCTTCAGCCCAGTGATCATCTATTCGTCTAATAACATTCAATATATCACCCTAAAAATTAAAGGAATTTAAAAATTTTCAACATTTAACAGATTATATTGAATAATAGAATTTAGTTTTTAACATAAATGTTAGAACGTAGAGTGAAATTTCAGAAGAAAAAAAATTTTGCACACATTTTTTTTTTAATAATTATTTTTCTTTGCAAAATAATATCTTTAACTTAAATCATATCTAAATTAATAATTTATTTAACATTTCCTCTAAATATTATTTATGACACTTTATTTACAAGTTGGAAAACAAATTCATGTACTGAATGATTTGTGTACGTAGAAATTATTTAAGTTTCGTTTTTTCATATTTGCTAAAAATAATACAAGCAAAGTAAAAGAAACAATAAAAAATGGAGGTTTAGAACATAAAAAAATTAAATTATAATTATTACATATAACTAAAAGAGACTACCCCTACTTCCTCTGCTTACTATACTGCACCATTGCTTTTCTGTTAAAAATCAAAAGTTTACTCACGTTATAACTTTTAATAGTTAAAAATGCACAACCTTTTTTGAGAGGGCGCCAGCAAAAATATTCTACCTTAAAGAGGCTGCAATGAATTCAGTTTTTACATAAATTAATTCGGACTAAATAACAAACAGAAAAACTGAAATGAAAAATTGATTAAGACAATTAAACATGACTAAGAAGTTCTCCTTTTTATATCTGTGATCAGGATTCATAAAATATAGTCCCCGATGGTTGGCGACCAATAACAGCAAAAGTCCAGCGACCAGAGATTCCCGTTTATTAGATAAAAGACACCTTCTTCGGAAGAAAAAACACTTTATGTTCATTTTCTAAAAGAAAGTGCAACAGTGAATCAGTTGATATTATACTTTTAGAGTTTTACTAAAGTTCACAAAAATTAGTTTGAAAACAGTTATAAAATTCCTTATGCTAGTTATGCAATTTTCTCTAATGCATTTTTGGTAAGAAGGCAAACTACGGGCAGCACTTAGATTTTAGACTGCAGGTTATGTCCACCTAAAGTAGGCAGCACAATTTTTTTGAAAAATGTTTATTCCACGAACATTGTTTTTCATGCCTTAAAGTGAAATTTTTATGATTATAAGGGATTACAATAAAAAAAATTATACCTTTACAAAAGTTAAACAATCCTTTTCTTCACTGCTACTTATTTGGAAGTCATACAAAGCTTTGCACTGTGGCACATGAGAAGGTATAGGTACAACAACTTGCACAAAACTAGCTGGCACAAAGCCAGATTTTCCACCAAGTTCACCATAAAACCAGTTTTGGTCAACTCTTTTTCTCAAAATAATGACATCTCCTTTTTTGAAGGTGAGATCACTATAAAATAATTATCACAATTAGTAAAATAAAAGAGAAATAAAAAAAGTTATGAACAAATAAAGAATTTATATGAAGACAATTGAATAATATTTTATCGTATATCTTATCATATTTTAATACATAAAATATTTAAGTCATTTCTTAACAGGTAACAACTTAAGAGATGTAATGTGTGTTTCTCACATAATTAAAAATAAAAGTTATACCTTGGTTTCTGGGATGGATGCAATGTAAGGCACAGCCCTAAAATATGTCACAGTTAAGAAAGTTAGTCATATCTATTGTCAAATGACCAAGTCCATACCCGTATGCGAGATCTGAGTACAATGTGAGAAATAAAAATTCGGATCGTTCTCTGTTGAACGATGTAGAAGTGAACAATAAAACCAGTTTTGTATATGTGTATGTAGTACGTAATGCGTAAAGTAAAAGTCTATATACGTATATAGAGTACTTTTGTATATGCGTTAAAATTTTTTGAGGAGGCAGTGATGGAGATCTAACTCAATGTCAACGTGCCATCTTAATTTAAAAATTCACATTAAAATTATGACTGTTATAAATAAAAAAGAAAGTGTTTTTAAGTCAGGAATATCAAACAATGATTGAAGGATTTACTGGAAAGAGTAGATAATTAATCCAATTCATACTCCTTAAAAATGATTCATTTTTCTGTACCTCCTTTTTACAAAAACTTGCGAAATAAACTGTATTACATAAATGAGCAGAAAAGAACATATATACATTTAAAGAAACTAATGTTAAAGCTTGTTGTTCTATAAACACTTGTTTTAAAACAACAAAAAAATTTTAAAAGATTTATTGCGTCTTTAGCAGGAAAATTTAATAATGTAAAAATTCTTTTTAAATAAATACTAGTTTTAAATAGCAGTGAGATGAATTTATTAAAAAATTTTTTTATCAGTGAGTAGAGATGACTTGAAATAAAATAAATTTTTATAAATAAAAAAGATTGAAAGATGTAACATTATTAAAATTCATTGAAATTTTTTTTTCAAATAAAAATAAAAGTGCATCGAATTTAATCAAAAGTTAAAAACATTTAATTTATGGAAATGCTAGTAAGAATTATAGGCTTTGGTATAATTTTGTCACATTTTAATGCTGATAAAACTTTATATACCTAAGAAAATCAAATTTTAATAATTAAAAATTTAAAGAGATCTAATTAAGAAGTTTAAGTGATCTAAAGCATTTGGTCTACTAAATATTACTTCTTTTTATTAATTAAAACATTTCGGCATTAATAGGATAAATATAAATTACTTTAATTATATGTGTGTGGTTTAGAACTACATTTTTTTACAGTTAGTAACAAGTTTCACAATCTCAATTTTTTTTTATACAATGTTAAATATCATATTTAAAATGTAGAAAATTCATTAAAATATCAATAATTTTTTTTTTTTTTTAAATATAACTCCAGATAATCTTACAGAATCTCCATTCTCACTATTATTGAAAGGCAAAGTTTAAATTTCAATGTTTAATTGAGCAATTAAATTTTCTATAAAATAGTACCAGTAATTACAAATTTTTTTTTCTTCGATGGATGCAAAATTTTGTAATTTAGCTATGAAATGAAACACAATTACATTTCAATATTTAGCATTGATCTCATATAAACATACAAACAATTCAAAGAAGAAGAAAAAATCTTACCCTGGTACTTTGGCTTCATATGGATAAAGAGCTTTAGCACAAGGACAGGCTTGTAAAACCTATTTAAACATAAATAATTGAATATTAAATACACTAAACAATACATAAAAGCAGAATTTAAATTAGAAAGTTAATAGAAAAAATGTTATTATAAATATAGCTTCAATGATGAAACTTTTAAATTCTCCCAACTCAATGTAATGACAAAATCTGAATAAATGATATTTTAGATCCATTTAAAAAAATACTTGATCATATTCAGTTTTTGTCACGACTAAAATTGTAAATTCTCAAAGACTAAAATGAAAGCTCAAATTAACAGGCATTTATGAAAGATCTTTTGTATGTATTAGAAGTTATATAAACATGAAATGCTATAATTATTTATTCCATTTGTCTTGTTTAGCTGTAATAAATCAGAAAAGTTATCTTAAAACACTAGAAAAATACAAATTAAAAAAATTTCAATTATTTTCAATACATTACAGTCATTATAAAAAATACAGTGATAAAAATACATTAAAAAACACATTATAGAATTTTTATACAATACTATAACAGTTAATAAAAAATAATTTAATTGAACCAGTATATTTTGCAAATAAGATCAAGTTTTGCTTTGTACAGAACATCTAAAATCAAATACAGTAAAATGGCTCTGAAAATAATCAGCTTACCTGTTTTGGCACCATCCGTAAATCTGTAACACTCGGGGACCGCTGTAAGCTACCAAGAGGTTGAGGTAGCTGAGGATGAGGTGGAGTAGTTTGCTGTCCCGAACTCGATTCAGCACTCCGTAAAGCAACATCAGTGCTGCTACCCACTCTCTTAGGCCGAACATTATTTTTTAGACCTTCTAAAAGACGCACTAATAGTATATTGCACGGCAATTCTTCAATCTTGACATCCACTAATATCCTGCACTCAGGACATCTCAGTTCTTTGTGAGAGTTTAAAATTTCATGCAAACATCTCTTACAAAAAGTGTGCTGACATGGAAGGACTTTACTGCTACTATCTAACTGTTCTAAGCATACTGAGCATTCTAATAAGTCATTGAGAAATGCTTCATCCATAGTGAAACATTTTACAGATTTGTCACACTTCTCTGTATCTTTTCCCAACTCTACCATAGTAGTGAAATTACTCATTCTGAAATGGAAAATTGTATCTTAATTAATAACTCGTAATAAATAACTATCAATAAGACGTGCATAGAGCTCTAAATTATAACATTCAACTTGGAATGTATAAGTAAATACTAAATGAGTTGTCCAAGAGCAAAAATCCTGTTAGCTGTTTAATTTGAAGGGGGGGGAAATGTTTTAACAGCCTTTATTTAGGTTTTCGTTATTTTTTTTCATATTTAAATAAAAAATTAGTCAATATATTTTGTATTTATAGCATGTCTACTATTTTTTTCTTCTTTTCAATTTCTTCTGTTTTGTTTCTAAAGCGTGATTAGGTTATTTAGAACAGTATTCCAGTGTTATGTCCATGGATCAAATGGTACCGGGTTGCCCATCTCATTGAAACTGAATTTAAATTCCTAGGTTTATACCCCAAATTAAAAATATCTGCGTTCTGTTAAAATTTTATTTATTTAAAAAAAAGGGCCCCTGAAGGTAGTGACATGAATTTCTTTAATGTTTTAAAAAGTTTAAAAAAAAAGGAAAACCACTGCAACTATTTTCTCTTTCAATTAGTTGAAATAAAAAAAAATCAATTATCATAACTGTAAATATCATAAATAAAACATGAAAGCGCGGCACGAAATTGACATTGGAACTAATGAAGAACTTCGTCTTTTCTCTATCGTTAATAAATGGAAATAATCTAAAATATAAACAATCAACATCCCACCCCCCAGTGGGTCACTGTAAAATTATCAAACCTTGACAGGTCCGCGGTGATAAAAAGGTTGGGGAACACTGATTTATAAGGTAAATGTAAAACTCTCTAGAATTAAAAAAAAAGCACTTCAGGACAAGTAATTACTTATGAAGGATTCAAAATAATAATAGGCCAAGTCCACTTTAAGGGAAAAAATTAGCCAAAAGGTTTTAGATATTTCTGCTTTATAGCAATAAAATCTTTTAAAAATTATTATTGCATATTATGTGCAGGTCTATTAATAGCAATAACAAACCTGAATAACAAGACAATAACAAACCAGAGCAATAACAAGAACTAACTAGGAAAAAAAATCTGAATCTGAAAAAGTGTTATTATAGCCTTTAGCAAACCTTGTAGCAACTAAAGAAACACAATTTATTATTTTCTGTAATATAGATAAATAGAATAGACCTGCCATGCATTGCCTTTCAAAAATTTCTAAGAATACTTTCTAAAAATTAATTTCATTTAGAAGAAATTTAACAATAGTAAATTTTTTACTACTTTACAACTTAAGCATGAACTAATAGCTGCAATTTTGCTGCACAGAATAATTGTTATGAATATTATACTGTTGAGTGATAGTAAAATTATTTCAAGAAATAACTCCATAAAAGAAAATAGTAAAAAAGTATATATAAATAAATAAGAAAAAGAAACATATACTGATTACAAATATTTTTTTTCCCTTCATATTCAGCAACAAATGCAGTTTTATTCTTTCAAGCATTGAGCTTCTGGGGAAAATTATACAGAAATTTTCCAGCTACACATTATTTTCCCATCTCATTCCATGTCTTTATTTATTATTAAATAAATAAGTATAGAAACTTGTAATTTGCCTACTTTTACAGAATAGTGTGCAATGATAATGATACAAGATTATGCAGATATCCAACAACTAATGAAATATTGGATGCACAACCTATGGCAAACAAGTCAAAAGTGGCCCCTAAAGCACTTTAACTGGACCCCAGAATTGGGTATACTATAGCCTACGTCACAGATCGTGTTATTCCTACTAAATTTAACTAGTAAACAGCATTTTCTGCGAACCTGATTTCTAGCAACAAGTAAAAGCATCAAACGAAGTGTCTTGTTATAAGTCGCTACTCGCCAGGTTGGAATTGTATTAGTCTAGTTCCTTTGGAAATAATTTATATTGTTGTTTTACCGAAGTTTATGAATTTAGTAAGCATATTTAAAACTCAGTTTATTAATTAAACTAAAAGGTAAATGTTATTCCTAGTAAGTGGAAGTAGTTGTGCTTTTTTCATATTATACCCAATTGTCTAAAATATGAAAGAAAAATAGTAACAGAAAGTTACTGATCTAATTTACAGCCTTTCTCAAAGAATGTGATACTTTCAGTTTCATCATGAAAATTCTTATTTATGTAATCGATTATTCTAAGTTTACAGTGAAAAATAATTACTTATAAATTTGTAAACTATATGAAAAGAAAATGTATGCAAGTAGATAAGATGAATAAAAAAAATAATTTTAAAAATTCTAGCAATAGTCATCAGATTAATCCCATACAGTATTAGTAACAAATTTTATTTTCTTAATAATAGCCAAAGTTAACTTATAGGATGAATGTAAATTTGTTGTATGCCAATGTCTACATAAATGTATCATAATTTGCTTTTGCAATCTAATAAGTACAATTGTCCAAATTTATTCAGATTAAATACTTTTATTATCTGCACAGGAGCAAAAAGATTAATTATAGACTTGAAACTTAATCACATTACTTTAAAAAAGAATCTAAATATTCCTTGTATATTCATAATTAAAAGATAATGTTAATGTTGTCTTCCAGATTCTGTATTTTGTAGTTTTTGTAACCAACTTCTAATACCCAAAAATGGTTATGCTTTCCTGTAATTATTGTTATTTTATTTATAATGCCCCATATTTACTAGCAACAAATGCACAAAAGAAAATAAGCTTTTGCAATTTCTGAAATTACATAAACTGAAATAAAAGAACTGTAATGTAATTAAAACAGTATAATTAATAGTTTCAGCAAAAAAATAAATTGCTCATCTTTTTAAGCACTTCATCTGTTTTATATTAAAAACAGTTATAACTTCTTTTCAAATAACAACTTGTATAAATTCCCAGGAATTATTACTTTTTATACATTAAAAACTAAATGGTTTGCTTAAAAGAAAAGCAAAATATTATTTGCATAAAAACAAAGCAAAATTATAATTTCAAAAATGAGAGAGAAATTACAAACAAGCTTGAGGATTTCTTTTCTTATTTTAATATTCCATAAACTTACAATTAACATTTTATGAGCATAATGAATTTGAATGAAATAACTGTATTTCAATAAAAACAAATCAAGAGATTTATTTTTTTCAAGTATAAATACAAATTACTGAATAAAAAATGAAGATTATAAATGATATATAGAAGAGGTAACTTACATTAGAGGCAACTATTAATATAAATATCACTTTTAATGTGTTTTAAGTATTATTATTGAGTTTTAAAACATTCTAGATTAACTAAAAGTTCAATTTCCTTTTAATAAAGTAATCTTACAAGAAAAATAAAGGTGATCACAATAACATCTGTAAGTGTAAACAAACTTGAACTCATTTTATTGTTTTCATGACAAAATATTAGATTAACATTTTATCAGAAAATCTTTGCTATTTAATGTAACGATAAAAATAGAATTAATGTAATTTATTACCTGTTAAACAAAACAACAACAAAAAACTAGAAAACTGTGTTGTAAATGGCATTATATGTAAACTTAACGATTGCACTGCTTTAAAAATTGAATAGAAAATGCAATGCTTAATAAATGGCAGGGTAAATAGATTTAAAAAAAAGTAATAAACTGAGATTGATTAAATATTATGTTATATTTAAAAAAACGTTGAGGGTAAACAACCGATGAATCATAGGTACGACGAATAGTTCCGGTATCTACTACACATAAAATTTTATCGACAAACCTGCCGTATAAACAAATATTTTTTTTAAAAATATATAACGTACTGAACATTTTATAAATAACAACTTCAATATTTGCTCTCAATTCACACTTTATTCTTAAGTAACTCTTCGTGCAATTTAATGTGTGCATGACAACAAATGAAATTGATTACATTTAGTCAAATAATGAATATATAATACAATGTACGTTACATAATAATAAATAAATATAAGAAAATCCTTACTTTTATGAATAAGATCTTTAAAACAGTTACTTGTTCTATAGATTGCATATTTGCTAAATGTAAATAAAACATTATAAATAAAAATCGATTAATGAAAAGTGCAAAATGTTCGATTGCTATAAAATGTAGTTAGTAAATGAAAACAAACGATATCTGATTAGACTTTTTATCGCATACAGCAGAATTTGTGAATTATCAATATTTGAAAATTTTATTTTAAATAAACAAGGTGTCGGCTGTATTTTCTAAGATTTCATTTACACCAACTTTAGAGTGGAAACCACCACAAATCGACACCATCTTGTAATCTCGTTTCCAGTGATTTTTGAATTATATCAAGAATTGTATTATATCCAAATTAACGCATGATGCAATTATATTTGCATTTGAAAATATTCAAATAATCTTTTCAACAACATTTTTTAACTTATGAAGAAGCTGTAACATCATTCTTTCCAAAAAATCAATTTGATTTTTATTGTTTGACGAGAGTATATTTACACATGGAGGCCAGCAAACCAGAGTATCAGCAGGTAAATGAAGAAATCAAGGTGAGATTTTGTTTAACAATAATTTTAATTAGAAATGAGTCATTCCCTTTACAATTTAAATATATTATAAATGTTTACATTATAGCTTGATTTTAAAAACGAAAAGATTCGTTTTTACAATGTACTGTGTAAGCTTTTTAAAGTTAAGCCATAAAATTTATGGTTAATTGCAGACACCGTGTTTATTTGTTTATACGGCTATGTTTATGTTATAATTGTTATGCCGAATTTAGCCCATTTACACCGGATTTGAAAGAAAATAAATCGTTGTTTTTTGTCTTGTATATACTCATATCATTTTAAATAAACTTTATTGTTATGCTTATTATTAAGTTCATTTTATCTGTATTGTACAATTTCACTAGGTGTGTTTACAATTTGACTGAATTAGAATCATTTTATAAAGAGCATCAAGTTGAAAAATATTTTCATTTCATTACAGTTTACATTCATATTTATGTTGCTACAAAAGCTATTAGTCTTATTTGTTAGTTGTTATAATTAGATCTACGCAACTGAACTGTTTATGATATTTATTAGTATATATATTAAACAAGTGAATAGATTTTTATGTTCCTATTTCATTTTTTTTTTTAATTTAGATAATATCTTTGCTTTTTATTATGATATTAGTTCTTTTTTAAAACTGTATACAATCAACCAGAATTCTTTACCTCATCAAGTGGAAGTGCAATTTAAAATAAAATCGGTTATTAATGAGAGAAATTATTCAAAATATCAGTTTTGTAACAAGTGGAGATGAATTTTATCTTATTGACATAGGAGGTTAAAGATTCTAGTTATTTGTATTTTGAAGATGTTGCTTTTCTTTATTTATAACTGTATATGTAAGTCTTATTTATAACTGTATTTGTAAGCCTCATTTATGATCTGTATTTGTAAGCCTCACTTATGATCTGTATTTGTAAGTATGATCTTTTCTCCTTAAAGGACATTCTGCATTGCTTTTTCTTTATTTTATACTGTAAATCTATATTTTGCTTTATATTTACGTCTACTTACGTTACAATCACACTAAATTCAAATCAGTGATTGTTTTCAAAAGCAAAATGATTCTGCTTTAGAAAAGGGAAGGGGTGATACGGAGGTGTTTCTGTATTGTGATCTAAAATTTGCAAATTTTTGTTAGAAAAACATGTAGAGGTTTGCCCGGGGTTGGCTACGAGTTATAATCTTTGAGTTGGTCTCTTTCTGTAATGTTCTTTTTAGCATCTTATGGGCCATTGCCTGGAAATTGCTATCAGGGTTGATTGTGCTCTGGAAGTTTCTGGAGATGGAAGGTTCAGGCATTTAAAAAAATCATTGATCACAAAAGTTTCTCAAATTTTCAAAGGTGGAACTTAAAAACACAGTTAATTTTATTTGTTTGTAAGAGAGAGCCAGATACTTTTTAAGCTTATACTCAAGATTAATATTCATTTTTTATCAGTAAATAGTTATTATAATCATAAACTCAAGAAAGAAAGACATATTTGTAAATTTCAATTACTTCTCCAGGTCATCATAGGCATGAGTAAATGGTATAGGTATGTGTAAAATTTTAAATATATTTTAATTAAACTGAGAAATATTGAGAAAAAAGAAAAAACCTCGTTTAAATTTTTTTCTAATTTTTCGATTTAAACTTTTTTTTTTTTTTTTTTTTTACTCAAGAAATTTTCCGGAATTTTGACTTGGGCTCACAATCACTCCTGCTTGCTGATTATTCTGCTGTAGGTCACAATACGGAAATCTTGCCAGTGATACGTTAAAATGTGTACTTTCTGCTGCATATTGCAAAGTAAACAATCCATCTTTTTTCTCATTTCAACTCTGCTTTCAAAACAGACCTGGCAATTTTGGAAATCCATGGAATTTCTTTGGATATGAAAATATGCAAAAAAATAACTATTATAGAAAAGTTCTAATTAACAAAAAAATAAATATGATTTAATTTAAAAATGTTGTTTACATTGCTCCGTTTGTATATAAATTGTAAATAGATTTCCTTATTCTTTCTTCAATAAAAGCATAGAAAATTCATTATGTTGTCATCCTTATAGAAAAGGATATTAAAAATNGAAAAGTTCTAATTAACAAAAAAATAAATATGATTTAATTTAAAAATGTTGTTTACATTGGTTTTTCTTATATAATGCTATGTATCTCTCTGAATATTCATTATGGTTTTTTAATGTTAACCACAATAAACATTAAAATCAAGTTAAATAACCATTTAAAATTTTTTACTTAAATAAAAAAATTTAATTTTATCAGAAATTAATGTATGTAGTTAGGGTATATAATTTAAAATTGTGCTTAATTGCACAGTGCAACTCATAGTTTTGAATTCATAAATTGGAATTTTTTTCTTCTAAACCAATCCTTGTATTGAAAAATCCAAAATGTATTGAAAAATGCTCTACAAGAAATTAAACTTTAAAAAATAAATATACATTTATTATAAATTAATAAGAAAGAATTTTATTGATTCACCTGAATTAACTTTTTATAGATACTTTGAAAGTTCATAATTCAATACAATTTGTTTTCATAATTAATTATTCAATTTCAATTGCAGCACCATAAACAATGCTTTATTTGACGTAAAATTGCAGTTTCCTTACTAATCTTTACACTGTTTATCTAACATAAATGATTATTGTAATAATTCTCATTTGGTAAACAAAGTGGTGCATTTTATTAGATTTTAAAAAAAATTCATGGTAATAAAATGTAGAGATAAGAAGTCATACTAGTAAATTTTGAGATAAAGCTTTTTGAGACATTCAAGTTATAAAACACACACAAGTAATGATAAACATTGCCTCAGTGCTGTTTATTAATTTTGTTAATGGAAGTTATGGGTGAATATAAACTTAAGCATTACCATGGGGATATTTGGTGAGACTCTATTGTATTTGTAAACTTTGCTAGGATACGGTAATCGTGTAGTTACATTATATAGTTGAAATTGTCTTTAAAAAAATACAATTCTAGTGAATCTTAATTTTTTTTTTTTAGTTATTACACTTTATTTAATTTAAGGCTTCATTTAAAATTAAAAAAAATATATATTTATTTCAGGGACAATTTGAAATTTAGTTTTTTATTATTTGATATTAACTTAATTATTCTTTAATGTAATAAGAGCAATATCAATTTGTCTTAAAAATCAAAGTATGTATTATATTTTTAAATTAAAGAACATTTAGAATTTCTAATTTTATTAAATTTTGTTTTATAATTAAGAGCAAATAAAAATTATTGTGTTTAAAAAATCATAATTTCAGCACAATTTGAATTTTATAACTAATTCTTGCATCTTCAATTTTCAAATTAACCCCTAAATTATATTTGTGTTAAACGTTTTTTGGTTCAGAAAAAAGTGTCTTGAGTAATAGTTATTTATTTATTTTGACATTTAAAATAAGTAGTACTACTTTCACATTTTGGAAATTTAGTGTTATAATTTTGATGTTTTCTTCAAAATTTAAAAATTTATTGAAATTAATTTAATGGACAGTTTTAAAATTTTGTTAGAACATACTGAGTGGGAAATTGACCATTAATGGGGCACATTTAGCCATATGTTGTAATTCCTTAGAATCCAATTATTCAATTTGCTAAATTTAATCTATTTCTCTGAAATATTTTTAATTAGTAATTCAATTATCTTTATCACGTTGTACCCTACAAGGTTTAAATTTCATTAGAATTGTCTACTGGAAAAAAAGAGCATAACAGTTTCAGTATCAAAAGATTTTACTGAATATATTTCTTTTATTTTTAGATCAATTGGAATGATGGCTCGAAAGAGAAGAAATCCTCAGTTATGAATTTCTAAACTTTGCATACATAATGAGTTGGATGTTCAAACGTGATAGTCCATTGCGATCTAGCCTTCGCAAATATTCATTCTCTCTGTCACCTAAATTGCCAGAAGGTGCATGCCTAGAGGTCTTTCAAACACATTGGCATCAAGCATATAGTATCATTGACAAAAATGGGTAAATAAACTTAGCTCATACATGGTGACAAGTAATAACTTTGATGCTTATATATTTTAGCATTTTAAAATATCAAAGTCAATCTTTCTAGTAAACATGAAAAGAATCATAACTTACCCATTAATTTTGATAGGTGATCACCTTCGGGCTTAATACGAAGCTTTAAACGTCTTGCAAAGTTTTATGTTATGATTAGCGACTCACCAATGATATTTTGTCCCATACCTAGTATAAGGTTTTTTTGGGGGTAATGGAGGAAAGAGTTTCAAAATCTTATGAGGTACAGATAGGACACAAACCCTTTTTGGCAAGATGGAATGAACAAAAAATTCCATACTATACAAATGTGGTGTATAAAGTCGTAATCCTTGTGTTCTAAGAAAGTTGGGAAAATGTTGCACCATTTTTAGTACCTTTTACGTAGTGTGCTGGTGTAGAATCTTGCTAGAAGATCCATTTTTGATTTCTAAAGAATTATTTCGACTGCAGAATCATAGCATTTTCCAAAATGACTTTGCGATGTGTTGTGATAAAAATAAATGGTTTTGAACTTTGTGCAAGTTATTATTTTTTTTCTATGTGTACAATTTAAACTGAGTAAGCATTAAATTATAATAATGTTTATTCCTGTTTAGGCAAATACTTTTCATCTTGATTCATAGTTAAACTTACATAACTTAAATCTGGAAAACTTAAAACTATTTTTGCATTAAAGTGGTTTATTATTCTGTGAGAATTGCCTAGATCCTAAAGCTAAGTTTTCTTGTATTCAATTTTTTATACAATTCAAAAACTTTTTTATGTACTCTTTAGAGATTTAGATAGCAGTATTTTATTTCCATTTTTACATGTTTAATTTTAAAAAAAAAACTTTTCACTATATTTTTCAGAAAAATTTTATTTATGAAATAATTTAACACAATGTGTAATCAAATCAAAGAGGTCACCAGAAATTGTGGTTGTAAAAAAAAAATTTACTGTTCAAAGAAAATAGCAACTCTGTAAGTAAGCAACTCTGGAGCTTCTAAAGTATCATTGCATCATTCTTGTAAATCATTAACATTTTCTTTGGAAGTAGAATAATATTGATGGTACTTACCACTAAAAAAATTATCACTAGGATAAAAAAAGTAAGGGAAAGCCACCAATGGAAAAAATATGCACATGATTTTTAAGAGGATCTGTTAGAGGGCTTTCGATTATTTTACCTTTTGAAAATTGTTGATTACAGTTAAAAAGAAAACTATGAAATCTTAAGTTTAAATAACTAGAGGGTCAATTGCCGATTTATTTGTACAGTAATTTTGGAGTATTATCTTATCACTGACAGGGGTCTGTTTAGAAGAAATTTGGGTCCGTTAACGGACCCTTCACAAAATATCTTTTCATAAAAACGGACCCTTCACAAAATATTTATACTTAAAAAAGGACCCTTCACAAAATATTTTAACTTAAAATCGGACCCTTCACAAAATACTTATCCTTTAATCGGACCCTTCACAAATTTGTTTATCTTTATTATTGTTTTGTTAATCAAATAAACCCTTCCTAGGAAGGGGGGGGAGAAAGACAGGTGTAAACGAACTAAATTTTGTCCTCAGCAGACGCTTCTTCCTATATTCGTCCAAAATGAATATTCTGCGTTCAGCAGTTAAGGCTAAATACCAAATATTTGTATGTTGCATCGCTAATTTAGTAGCTGCAATTGCTCTTTATTTTTTAATATTTAATTTTTTTAATTATAATTTTGCAGTGTTGAGCATAATCTTGGTATCTCTTTACAATTTAAAAACTCCTTGAAAAAGTTTTTATGCAATAACGGACCCTATTTGCACAAATTCTCAAAAGCGGAACCTGGTTGAAAGAATGTGACTTGACGTTTATTTTATATTCACAAATTACGAGTAATTTTCTTCACAATTTTACAAAAACGGACCTTTTACAAAATGTCTGGACAGACCCCTGACTGATATATGTTTTCTCCTCAATATACATTTTTAAAACCCTTATTGGAAATGAAGTCACTATATTATCTGGTTAAAATCTGCACTTAAATATAGATCTATTGTGAAGTTTTAATTTCATTATTCTTTTCTTACCAAATATCAACAACTTCTGTTACTCTATATATATTATTTTCTATTCGCTCAGCAATTTTCTAAAATTTATTTCAGGCCATGGCAACAAACATTGCCGACATCTGATGATGTCACTGGTGTTATTAATAATTTGGATCAGATGATTACACTCCTTTTGCAAGAAGCACAACAATCGCCAGCTTGCCTGACGAATGGAACTCCAGGGAGTGAACCAGAGCCAACTGGTCCACTTTTAAGCTATCTGTTAATGGAAGGCTGTTTAGATAAACTTTTTACCTGGTCTTTAAGAGCTGGAGAATTCGTAAATGCCTTAAAATTAGAGCAGCTAAAATTTTACGAAGTAAGTTTTATTTTAATCTAAGTTTGAAATTTATGATTAACTGAAGAAAAACTTTAATAATTAAAAAAATATTTTTTTCAGTTAATTTTTTGATAAATGAAACTACTGTCATGCTATAACGAGAACTCCAAACTTAACGTCAATTTATCTATAAACCATATGTTTAATAGAGCTTTGAATCAATATGAATTAGTTTATAGTTTCTTTTACTCACAAGTGAAAACTACTCTATGATATTCTCAAAATGGCAGTAGAGTATTTAAGCTCTTACTTACAATTGCTTTACTAGTTTTAAAGCATGAAAACAGAACTTTAGTAAATGAACTTTAGCCTTGTGAAAGGTTTGGAATCATTACAAATAATTTATTGTTACATTATTTGTAGTATAGTGAAACTTGTTAAATTTGATCATCTGTCTTAAGTTGACCTTCCGAGCCGGGATAGCCTGGTCGGTAGGGCGCTGGACCCATGTCTGAGAGTTCGTGGGTTCATACCCCTCTGACCAAAGACTCCCCGTTTAGTAAAGTGACTGATGCATGCTAAATCTGTCGAGTCGCAAAAGTCCTCCATGTTCCCGTAACAAATCAGTACCTCTGGGGATACTGGATTGAAGATCGACCATTCTCTGATTTAGGTCAAAATTACAATCTGTGGATGAATGAATGGATGTATGAATGGGTCCACCCTATAAACGAGTGCGACATATGGTGTGGCAGAAGTCGAATCCTTGGCCATAGATGGCGCCACTGAAAAACAAGAAACTCACACTGTGCCTTAAATTTGCTCGGTTTCACCAAGCAGGTGTGGCAAGTGACATTAGAAACAACAGCAACAAAGTTGACCTTCTTACCAAGAACTGAATTTATTTTATGTAATAAGAGAGCAAAACTTCTGTAACTTGACCATATGTCTATCTTGTATGTTGACTGCTGAAATAAGTCAAATTTGTCTAGGAATGTTATTTAATGATGTTCCTAACCCTTCAAAAGTTGACTGACAAAAAAAACAAAACTATTATGCATTAGAATTTCACTGAAGATGCAAAATAGTTTGAAGTACTTATTTAAACCCCTTAATGGATTGACTATATGGAAAAACTATTATCTTACATAATAACCTATATTAAATCCATTTTTCTTATATGTGTAAGAATAACATGATATTAAAAAAAACAATGACTCACGCCCTATAAATTAGCCACTAAAGCAACGCATGGTCAACCTACGCAGGTTTCACCTCTGAATATTTTATACTCTCTCACTGAAGAACTAACATTGCTGAGTTCTTCCAGTTACACAAACATATTTGTTTAAAAACTTATAGTTTTTTATTATTATGTAAATATTAATGATATTTTTTGTATTATAGGTTTTAGTAACAAATTGTCATCAAGATTTACTTTTCCATAAGCCTATTGTTCGACCACTCTTACGTCTACTGGCCTCTTGTGGAGAGGGTATTCCTGTTGAAGTTGAAAAAAGGCTAATTATTTTATTAAATACATTGTGTGTCTGCTTAACTCAGTTTCCTGATTTACTTCAAGTATTCTTTGGTGCAAGCTCTGACCATGGCTCAACAAGGTCTGAAAAACGAGACATGTATGTTGAATGCTGCATGGGTTTGCTTTATTAGTTACTTTTTTTTTTTTTCATTTTGATATGCAGTTTGTGTTAGTTTTGGGTATTATTGTGATAGTGTTCATGTATGTTTTTATTGTTGGAATGACTTTCCTTTTTTACCTTGTTTAAATTGAGAATGATCTTAGAAACATTTTTAGACAATAATGAAGTTATTTTTTTTATGAAAAATAAATAAGTGGAATAAGAAATTTCTTAATTTTTTTTTCGAGACATCATTTGCTGCATTTTTTCTCCATACAAATTTATGTTAGTTGTTAAGGAAATATTAATCTCAGATTGAGCTTTCTAGAGTTTATTCTAATGTTATAAACTATAAATAAAATAGCTTAGTTTTAATTTATTAATTTTGTAATAGGAAAAAAAACTTTATTTTTAGTTATTAATTTGCAGAGTTCATAGTTATCCTGATTTTCCTGATACAAAACATTCTGCCCTTGTCTGTCCTGTTTTTAATGTTTTGTCCTGATATTTCTGTTTTTTTTTTCTTTTTTTTTCTTTTCTTGTTTTGTTCAGAACATACCATTTCAACAAATACATAGCTTTAAAAGAATCCTTTGAATTTTTTAAAATTTCTTTAACTAAAAAAAGAACTAGACTTATCAATGTCTTAATATTTTTATTCAAAAAGTGAAAAATGGATTATTGCTGAATCAGTATTGGATGTGCATGGAAAAAAGTGTATGTGTATTTATTTATCTCGCTATCTCTATATATATATTTACATATTTGTTTTAAAGAGGTGGCATGGAGATGTTTTTTCAGTGTAATTACCTTTATTTTCTATTCCTATTCTTATTTTTTAATTTAAGATATATTTTCACTTTATACCTTAAGTTTTTATCTTATCTTAATTTAACTTTTTATTTCCCATCATTGTATTAACTATTTCTGTAATTAGTAAATGTATGTATTTCTGAAACCTTCCCTTGCATTTGATGGATGCAGAAATATATTTGTTCATTAATTATTTCATTATTCTATTTGGCTTTTATAATTTCTTATCTATCTTGTAATTTCTGTTTTTATTTTTGAATAATTGTTGATTTCTGTCTGAATTTTAGTAAAGTATTTTTCAGATTTGAAATTTATGTATTCATGAATTTTTCTTGCTCAACATTAACTTCATAGTTCACCTGTTAATATTTTGACACATATGAATTTAGTATTTTGTTGTATGTTTTTAAATACCATACATACCATGGATTAATTACCATTATAAAATTGTGCCTCTTTTACTATTTCAAAAATAACTTATTTTTGTTTTACTCTGTATAAGTTTTATGTGCCTAATAGTTTGAAACCTGTACTAGATAATCCAATTAGAAATAATTTTCTAAAGCTATGCTTTTTTTTCTTCTTTTTTTTTTTAAACTTGTACCTGATGAATTAAAAACATTTTCAAGCCTTTAAGAAAATCATTTTTAATTGTGTCTGATATGTTTCAACTCTATTTTTCAAATAATAAGGACTCTCAACATTTCCTCTGAAAAGAAAATATTATTTTACATTCTATATCTTGAAAATATATATTTATTAAGTTTGGCATAGTTGTTTATATTTAGATTGTTTCTCTAATATAATAGTTAACTGGCATAGATTTTTAGCAATTTGTTTTTATAGTAACCCTGTGTTTATTTAACCAACTATTAGTTTTTTTCTGCAATTGTTTGCTTACTAATCCACCTATTTAACCATTGAAATTGACTAAAAAAACATAATCAGACAGATTAAGAAAAAAATTACCCAATTTCAAAGAATTCCCTATTTTTTGGTACTAAATTTTAAGTTTCAAATTGTCTGTTTTGTATATATATATATATATTGTATTACTTTACAAGAACTAAATCATACTTTTAAAATATATTCTCTAAACAATTTTTTAAAATTTTTATTCAAAATGTTTTGATTTAAAAAAAAATTACATTTATTTAATTTTTTCACAGTAGATTTTAATATCTTTACATTATTTTTATATCAGAGTTAATTGTTGTTAGGCAATTATAAATTTTTTTGGAATAATGTTTAACTGTTTAGTTGTTTAACTATGTTTAACTGTTGAAAANTTATTCAAGATGTTTTGATTTTAAAAAAAATTACATTTATTTAATTTTTTCATTTTTTCACAGTAGATTTTAATATCTTTACATTATTTTTATATCAGAGTTAATTGTTGTTAGGCAATTATAAATTTTTTTGGGATAAGCCCTCTATGTTTAACTGTTAAAAAAATTAATATGTAAAAATAAAATCATGATAGTTTTGCCCTCGTTTTTTTTGGGGGGGGGGGGCTTTTAGATTTGAAGGTTTTTCATTTGTTTGGACCTTACTGCTATGCTTTGTAATAAGTTCAAATATCATTTAAGCATCCTTTTGTCATAATTTATTTTTCTTTTTGTAGGTTCTTGATTTTTTCTCTTCTCATACCTTTTGTTCATCGTGAAGGCTCTATTGGACAACAAGCAAGAGATGCATTATTACTTTGCATGGCCTTATCTAGAAGGAATGAAAGTATAGGAATTTATATTGCTGAACATTCTAATTTCTGTCCAGTGAGTTCAGTTTTGTTTCCATATTTTTATATTCTCATTCTCAGTAACTTGTGCATTAAAAATCTTTCATTAAATAAATTTGTAGGTTTTAGCTACTGGTTTGAGCGGACTCTATTCTGTTCTACCGCGAAAGCTGCCTCACGTTCCTGAAGATTGGCATCAGTTTACAGCAGAAGACATCTCAGAAATGCCTGAATTAGCCATGTTTCTGAATTCTTTGGAATTCTGTAATGCTGTGATACAGGTTAGCATAATTTTAAATTACTAAGTGGATTTTGAAATGCATTAAGGATTTCACGAAAAGTGCATCAACCTTCGCATAATGAAGTGTAATCCAGTATGGATTCCAATTCGTTGTGTCACTACTGCTATAGCAGGGGTGCAGAATATGTCCGATCGTGCAAACAAAGTTGGGGCAAGATTCAGGGAGTCCTGGGAAGATTTTTTTGGTTACTCTTACATACCATGCCAACTTACTGTCTAAAAATAAAAAGAATATTTTGTGTTACGTTAAATATATCACAAATAACTTTATTTGCCAGTTTGAAGTCTTAAATTTATGAGTGAGACCTTAAATTTAATTTTATAAATTATTGCTATTTCAAAAATAGATGTGAGTTTTGATTTCTGTTACTTTTTAACGCATATGTTAGTTTATTCAAGAATCGTGTAAAAAAAAAAAATTTTCTTTGATAAAGAAAAAATTGCTATCATAAAATTCTAACAATAAACAGATTTTACTCTTAACGTAGCTAAAAAAAAAAAGCATTATAATTTTAGGGAAAATTTCAAATCAAAAAACCTGTGTGCTGGGGAAATATTTAAGCTCTTGAGATTTTTCTGCACCCTGACATTTTAATACTATTTTCTGTTCACATTTCCTAAAGATAAAATTTTAGTAGTTTGCTTGTCTAATATGTATTATTAACCATATTTTTTATTATACTGAGAAATGTCTTTACAACCTAAATAAAATTTCAAAATTTAGAGCTTTGTTTTATTGCTGAGCGTTGTCTATTATGAACCCTTCTTCCCAACTCATTTTGGAAGAAATTATTTTGTTATCTGTCTATTCTGTATCATTATTTTCTTTTATGGTTAATGATATTTTGTGAAATAATTAAAAATATGATTAGTAATACATATTGGGAAGGTCAACTATTTAAAAAAAATTGAGGAATTGATACATTATAGGGGATTAATAGATAAATCATAGTGGGATTCACAATAGACCCCACTCTTCTGTGTGAAAATTATTGTAGCATCAGTTTACGCTATATCAGTATTGTAAAATTATTTTATTTTAGTAAAATGTTGAAACTCAATGGAATTGTTTTGGGTCAAATGTTGTTTTGTTACAACATTTTTATCATAGTTTAGTGCAAATGGAAAAACTTCATTGTGCAAGGGTTAATAGCCAAATTATTTTATTGATTTTTGAGTAAAAACATTTCTTAATATGCATAAATGTATTGCATTGTTTAATTTAACTCATTCTGCTATTTTACAGAAGTATTATATTTAATTGTATAAAATTTCATTCCCAATATTTTTCAAGGTCGCACATCCAATGGTTCAAGAACAATTGATGGAATATTTATATCAAGGATTTTTAGTTCCAGTTTTGGGACCTGCTCTTCATCAGGTATTATGGAATGATTATATTTTTTTTTTTAACATACTGAGTCCAATGGTTCTAATCCCATTTAAGCATCTTGGTCTGTCCTTATAAGAAACATTTCTAATTTATGAATAAAAAGAAATTTTACCCACAATTTTACAAACATTGTTCTCCTTCTTTAAAGAAAATATGAATACACAATTTAAAATTTGCTACAATAAGTCTTTATTGCGGGTTAACTACCTCAAGAATTCTGGAAAATCTTCTTCGTTGAAATTCATGAATTTCAATGATACTGATGTATTTTCTGATGAAGAATGAAATTTATTTTTATTCAACTTAGGCTTTAAAAAACTAATTTTTTAGATTAAAGATAAGTTTCTATATTTAACTTTTAAAAATTTGAATATTACTTCAAGAAGTTATTAATTTAGTGTAGGATACTTTGTACAAACATCAAGTTTGTGTGAAAATTTTAGAATTTTTCTATAAATATTTTACTTGCATGTTGCTTAAAATAAAAAGTTGTAAAAAACTAGTATCATGTTATGTAAGGTCTATGGACGTAGAACAGTTTTTTTTCTAAAAATCTAATTTCTGATTCTAAAAATAAAATAAAAAAACTATTCTCAGTGCCGCGACGGCCCATTGAGGGCTAAGGCCCATCTCAGTTTTCTTGACTTTGGGCTCTGGGGTGCAGACGTTCCGGACAGCCGAGTCAGAACCCTCAGTGTTTAGTCCCAAGCATGCTTGGTACTCATTTATCAACCCACTGAAGGGATGAAAGGCTAAGTCAACCTTGCCCGGCCCGAGGATCGAACCCAGGACCTGTGGCATGGGAGCGTGAAGCACTATCACTCAGTCACCGGGCGAATTTCTGATTCTAGTTCTACAATTAATACTGAAAAGTTCAATCGCTTTTAAGTTTTCTCAATGGATGATAGCAAAATTTGCATTAGTTTAAATTAATTTTATACACATATTAATTTAAAAGATAGTATGTTATATAAGCTCTATAAGAGTAGAACAGTTTTTTCCGCAGGCATTTAATTTAATTTCTGATTCTAGTTTCACTAATTATACTGAAAAGTTCAATCTCTTTTAAGTTTTGTCATTGGGTGATAACAAAATTTGTCATTAGTTTAAATTAATTTGATGCATATATTAATTTAAAAGATAGTTTTGAGTTGCCTTTTCAATTACATCATTGTTTTATTTTTCTTGATATTAAAAGCAGGTATTATTTGTGACCTATTTTAGCAACAAACCAGAATAATGATTTTAACTTTAAATATTTCTCTATTAATTCACGTCCTCTTAGTTTTTTTTAATTTTGTGTAATTGTGAGTTGTAATGTTGAATTTAAACCATTATATTTTAAAAATTAGTCTTTCTTCAAAAATTTTTGCATATTATTTAATCTATAAATTAAAAAATTTTTGTATTTGCAATTTTTATTTCTTAGACTGCATACGGTTCCTTCTTATAAATTTTCCATTTTTTTGTCTCATATGTAATAACATTTCTGTACAATAACATAATGCACAATTCTAAAGTAATTACACCCTATTTCTCTCTATTTTCCACTCGTTGCTGCGTTGTTTGTGTCACATTATCTGGGAACCAGGATGCTGTTGCAGTGCCTCTTGAAAGGCTTGAAAACACTTCAAAGTATTTGGTCAGTACGCAGTTGCTTTTCCTCATTGTGGCTTTGGACTAATGGTGTTAATTTACTTGACAATCCTTCTATTGACTAACAAGCCTTCTTAGCACCCCCCTTCAAAACTGTGCATGCTATAATGCACGCATTGACGTATTGCATGTAAGACTAATTTTCTGAGCAATATTCTTCTGACTCAAAATGCAATAGTTTCTTTTATTTATTTCCTAAATTATTTAATTTATAATTTTAAAAAAGAAACCTTACCTTTGTACTATAATTTATTCAATTTTTAGTTTTTTTTTTCTTTATATCCTTTAGTTTTTCTTTTCACTACTTTTTTGTTCAAGCTTAAATATACTTTTTATTTTACTGTATTACATTTATGTTAGAGTGGATAATTTGCTATTTTAATAACTTATTTGTATTTTTAGTTTTAATAACCATGCTGGTTTTAATTCATTATGATTATAAAAATTATAAGTCTTTAATTTTTTACAATTTTAAGGATTTGTTTTTGTTACTATAATTTTAGTTTTTCTTTTATTTAAATGGATATTGTCTAATATTATTAGTGAAGTATATGTATTTTAATATTTTATCACCTACGTATAATCGTTTTTGGTTAAGGCTCATAAGGTACCAATACTAACATAACAAGTATACCAATTATTAAATTTTTTATATTTAACTCAACTTTCATATAAGTGTGCTTAAATTTTTAATATTAGCTTTATTTTCATCTGAAAGCTGCCACAATGAGCAAAACAACTGTGTTTCTAGTAGTCTGCTGTTCTTTTAAAACTTTTATATGAAAGAAAAACATATATCTGCTTTGGCTGATGCTTGTAAAACCACTTAACTCTTCAGTTCACCAGCAATAACAAAAAATAGCTCTAAGGCATGAAATTTACTTCCATTTAAAAGTACCTTTATTTATATCTAAATTTGTGTGTTATTTAGTATTGATTATTTTATTATCTTTTGTAATTTCTGTTTTGTCTTATGTTCAGTAAAAACCTGCCAATCGAAACCAAACCGATAGAACTTGCAATTGTTCTAGAGTGATCCATCGCTAATATGTATTGATATCAAAGTTTTTTAAAGTTATACAGTTATTCAGATTTTTTGTTAACCATATTGGCGTTAATCCTGGCCTGTGCGGATAATCTGCACTATACCATACTTGCTTAAAATTGATTTGTAAAATTTGTTTAAGAAAAATTTACATTCAAACTCGCTTATAACGAGTGCGAAGGGACTGCAATATTTATTTGAAATTACGGAGTACAGGTTAAAAATGTATTTGTGAAAAATTATAAAAGTTCCAACATACTTACTAAATTATAAATGTAGTACTTTATTTTTTTATTTGTATATTGTACAAAATAAGTTGGTTAATTTGCTTTGAGCATTCTTATTGTCTCATTGTTAGTTAATTTGCTTTGAACAGTCATATTGTCTCCTTGTTAGTTAATTTGCTTTGAGCAGTATTGCTGCCTCTTTGTTAGTTAATTTGCTATGAACAGTCTCTGTTATGTTATTGTTCTTTTGATAGAACTCATGACCTGAAAAATATCATATTTTGCACTTGTAAAAAGGTTCATGTGTTGGCTGGTTTTATAACTCATTACTAACTTCCAGTTATGTATTAAATGTTATACAAATTTTTAGAAAAAGTATTAGCTAAGCTGGAAAGGTAGACTGAATCACAAAAATATTGCTCACTAAAACCAGGTTTTGTTTGTTTAAAACAAGCTGTGCCCCAATAGACTTAACTGCATTCCTTACCATTTTCAGGGTGCCTGCAGACTCCTTCAAAACTCCTTAGATTATTGCGTTGCATAGATGAACTTACTAAGTCCGCTAATGAATTTGCTGTCGAAGCACGGAAACTAAATTATATGACTTAGCTGTCGAAATCTAATAGTTTAAGAACAACTTTAAAAGAAAGAAAAAATTGAATTGCACGACTTAGAAGGGAAAAAAAATGACAGCAAATAATTTTAATTTTTCATGTTGCTAGCAAACTTAATTAATAATTTATTGTGTTTTTTGTTTTTTTTTTTGTATAAAATGCCTTAGATTTTTTTACGTATTCAAATTTAAAAATATAAGATTGGTAGGTTTTTATGTTAATTTTTAACATCTGTACTTTAACAAAATTTATTAAAATATTTGAAACTGGAAAATTTATTTATGTGTAAAAGTGATAACTTTATTTATTTTTCTTGATGAAGTTTGAAAAAGTCAAAATTTATAATTTTTTTTGTCTAAAAAATATTTAATTTACCATTAGATTACTAATCTGAGTTTCTCAGGCAAATGAAAAAAATTTAAATATTTGTCTTTGTATGATAGTTTTCAATCAAGGAACAACGCAAGGTGATACTTTCCAAATGCCAGTGAAGTGATACATCTTTTTTTTTTCTATGTAAATTTAGCGACCATTGTATATGTAATCACTCAAAACACGTGTGCAGTCCCACAATCCAACTGCAAACTTCCAATCACAGCAGATTATTTTTTCTGGCTTCTGGCCCAGTAAAAATGTGAGGAAACAAAACGTACTGACAAATTCTGCTGCACCAGAGTTTTCTCGGGATAATCATGGAAGCAGTTAACTTTGTAACATCCAAGTATTGAGTTCTTCATCAGATCTAGGCTCTCGTTAAATCAAGACTTGTTATGAGCTAAGTTTGACTGCATTGTTTGAAGATATGTTTGATAGTTTTAAGTTAGATAATGAGCACAAGTAAAATAATTAATTTTTATAGAAACATTTTATTTTCAAAACAAATATTAAGTTTATTACTTTAGTTGTCTAGAAGAAAAAAAAATTCCAAATTTTTCAATTATTGATGTCTTGATGTTCGGTTTTTAATTATTTATTGTGTATAAAAATTCACCAAGTTCAACATTGCATTAAAGTTAGAAATCAATGTATTTTATATTTTAGAACACAGTAGAGGAAATTGTTGCTACTACTGCATATTTGGAACTTTTCATACGTACAATTACTGAACCAATTTTAATACAAATGTTCTTGAAATTCATTCTCAGTTCCTGTTATGATGGTCATCGAATTTTAAATTCTTTAGTTGATCGATTAGGGGCACAAACAAGGGTTAGTATATCATTATTTTATTAGTAGTACTTTTTAGTTCCTGAAATAAGTAGTGTAAAATGTATTATTATTTCTTTACAGCTCTGTCTTGTTACGATGTCATTGTTTCAAAGTTTGCTGGAACTAAATTGCGAAGATGTTTTGTTTGAATTAGTTTTTAGGTACGTCAATATTGGTTTTTTTCATGAATCATACTTATACCTAATATAATTGCTATTTTATTTTTATGTTACTATATATGCATTCGATTTCTACATTTTGCTTTTGTTATGCACGCTTCTACATTATCGTTTCCACATAATTAAAAGAGTTTTTAGGTGCAAGTTTAGCAAAATAGATCAATCATTAATTTAATCAAGTGATTTTCTAGAATTAAAAAAGTTTCTTTTTTCAGCTTGCACAATTTGATGCTATACATATGCTACCAACAATTTATACAGTCAAACCTCGATATCTCGAACTTGAAGGGAGAGGAGAAAAAATTCGAGATACCGAAAATCGAATGTTATCGATGGTAGAATGAAGAAAAATGCTCTTTACATACCTTACTTACTATTCCATATTTATTGTAAAAACAGTTTTTATACTTTCATTTGAAAAAGATTTAATTGTTGTTTGCTTTAGAGATGCGTAAGGAAGTTTGTAACACTTTCTAAGTGGACTATAGCTTTAAATGTCTCCTGTGACATATTTGGCTGCCTCTCAATAAATCTCCTTGCAGTGTCCACTGCAGAAAGTGCTTGTTTGTTAGTAACATTGGGTGGTAAATCTTCGATTTCCTCATCCTCTTCTTCTGATAGTTCACAAGAAGCGTTCGTTTGAGCGATGCTATCATCCCTTTGACCACGCACTGTTACTGCATCATCTACGTTTACAAAATCATGAAATTTCATGTCATCAAGTTTAATGAGTCCGGTCAATCTGTACCAATCTTTTTCAGTGTAGTTTTCAGCAGGATTAACGATATTGATTGTTTGACTACTTACGTGATCTTTAATGAATCCAGCCTTCTTGAACCCATTCATTATCATAGAGAAAGACGCATCATTCCATGCCACTGAAGTCTTTATGTCCATTTTTAAAAAAAAGTTTATCATTATGAGAATTGATTTTCTATTCTTAATTTGTTGAATTTTTTTTTTTGGAATAGTTTTGTATTTTCAGAAGAAAAATCTACACTATTCATGGAGAGAAAAAAATTCAAGTTATCGAGGGATTAGAAAAAAAAATTCGTGAAATCAAGTTTTTTTTAACATTGAGTGTATAGGAAATTTGAAGGGAATTTACTTTTCTTCCAGATATCGAAAAAATCGAGGTTCGAGTTAGCGAGATTCGACTGTATATGAATTGAATAACATTTTTTGATTACCAGAAGCTATTCAAAAATATATAAAAAGTAATCAAATTATATTTAAGGCATGTTCACTAATTGTGTTTTTTAAAACAAATTAATTATCTGTTTTTTTTAAAAAAAATATATATATTAAGAGCAAGACTGTGTGAATAAAGTAAAAAATTAGGATTTTCTATACTTAGTTCTTAAAATTAATGTAAATTTTTTAAATAATGCATTTAAAAAAATAACTTCTGGTAAATATGAAAAAAGTTAAAACCTTTCCTCTTACAGGTATTTGATTCCTTGCTCTCATGTTATGGTGAGCCAGCGAAGTAGAGTGAGAGATGCGGACTTGTACAATCAAGCTGCGGACAAATTCTTATCTCTCATTCCAGCATCGTCGGTGCTTCATAATACTGGTCTAAACTCTATGCTCACAACTAGCCAAAGTACGCCTCTGTCATCGCTGCCATTCTCCGGAATCAACCACATGGAAAACTTGCCACCAGTCAGCCGGGGTGGAAGTCTTCGTATAAAGCGCCATCATAGATCACCGTCCACTAATAGCTTTGCTTTTGGGGAACTCGAAAGACTTCAGTCTGCTATTCCTAAGACTCAATGGTATGTGAACATACCTGAAACACAACTATCTAGTTACATGGACTATTTGAGAGATGCTCATAAAAAAGTGAAAACTTGTACTCTCGCATGTAGGTGCTGGTCGTTTACCTACGATGGCCTCGATCCACCTCCAAATTCTGTTACGGACTCTCAAGTTAAAGAAATACAGCCTAATAGTTGTGAAACAAATTGTAGTGCGAAAGTTTCTGTAAATAAAGATGAGAAAAATCAGCATCTACTTCAAAAAGCCAACATTAACTCCGATCGCCAAGTTTTGGAGCTGTCCTCTAGAAATTTAGCAGTTCTACAGGACACATTTAACCAAATACAAAGGGACAGATCTATTGCCATTGAAAGAACAGAAAAAGTAACTAATTTGAAAGACAATCACAAAGGATCGATACCTTCTGACATACTCGATCAAATAGTCAAAGCAGAAGATGAAACAACGTTTTGGAACTTAGTGTGTTCTACAGAATCACTTTCTTCCAAGGATAGCGTCGAAGACAGTTTGCAAACGATTGATAGTTATTTCAATGAGTTAGACGCAGGTGTAGGCTTGGAAGGTAGAATTCACGTCTGCTTTACCGAACCGGCCGATTTGAAAGACGAATGCTCAAATGCAGACTCTGGAGTTTTTGAGTGTAGGGACAGTTGCATATCTGAAAAGGACTCAGACAATGCATCTCTGACAATTATCAGTGCCAAATCTAATGATAATAACTCCTCTTTATTTATAAGTATACCTCCTTCTACAAAAACTGATTTAAAAAGAAGTTCCACATCAGTATCTGAAACAAGTACAAAAAGTAACAGTCCAGCTTCTCCTGGAAGTTGGGAGTCATTTGGGACTCCAAATATTGGTCCATTTTTAAGCATTATACTTGCAAGGCTAGAAATGATGATGCAGAATGATGTATATACTAATTTACACTTGACTGGTCTCATTTCTCGTTTAGCCTGCTACCCACAGCCTCTGCTGCGGTCATTTCTTCTAAATCCCTCCTTAGTTTTCCAGCCAACCGTCCGATCCTTGTTTCAGGTAAGATTTATAATAGTTTTACCTTTAAAATTTCATTTTTCTATCATCACATTTTCTTTGCAGATGAATAATTTTTTTTTTTTACAATACTTTAAATTACACAATAACAAAAATAATTTTTTTTTATTTCCAACGAGCTGCACAATCGGTCTTGTCGATGAACAGACCTAGTGCCTTCTCCAGAGGTGGTATCCACTCTTTCAGTACCACCACAATGGGTGAGATACCGTTGGTCATGTTAATTTGGACGTCTAGTTTCTGCCACACTAGATGGTGGCACCGAGACTCTATTTGGATGCTAAAGTGCACTAGGAATTTAATTTTGCCGGAAATGCCAAGAGCCAATAAGGCACTCCAGGGATCTTTTACATGCCGCATAATCATACGACATGGCCGCTGAGGATTTTCTGCATCCCGAAAATCCGGTGTCTGGGCCGGGGATCGAACCCGCAGACTTGGGCTCAGAAGGCTGACGACAAACCAACTGCGCCACCCAGCCACGCAAACAATACTTTAAATTACATTTAGATAAAATAATAAGAATAAGCCCTATGGCAGAATATTTTCAAGCTATCTGCAACAAAACTCTAGCACTAATATCTTTCTTCAAGCTACTTTTAATCATAACAAACATATCTGTTACTAATTTAAAATAACAAAAACTATTATAATTTTTTTTAAATTGAACACATAATAATTTTTATTCTAATATTAGGGGTGATATCCTTGCGTTTTTTTTTGGGGGGGGCACACTATTTATTTCCCTCTTCGCATTTTGTAATTAATCATCACAATGAAAAAGTAATTTAAAATCCTGCAATGCGTTGCTGGAAAAAAGATCGACGACGAAATCACTCGAATCGGACTCTATAAAGGATATCGGATTTAAAATCTATGAAGAAATTAATAGCAATAACTGCTAAATATTCGATAGAATTATGCTTTAGAAAGTAAATACTCAAATGCACTATTCGAATTTTCCATATTGTTTGAAATATAACGGGATATTTTAAAAACATGCAAAAATTAATATCAATAGCAATAACTGCCGAAAATTCAATCGAAACATTACTGTGATTTACGATACTATCGGCGTAAATTGAGCGAGTCAAAATTTTTTACTTTTCAAAAGAAAAATCTTTCTGCAAGAACTTTGTAACATTCTGCGACAATGTCGCCATGTCACTGCGATTCTGCCACGGGGAGAATAAGTAAAGATAACATAATGAAAACTTTTTAAATGTTCTATAAAACTACAAATTTAATGACTCCAGAGTATCGTCTGTATTGGATTCAATTACGTTAGCAATATCATCATAAGAACCCCACTCTGCAAAGGATTCTTCTTCATTCTCATCTGTTGAGTCGCATATAAAAATTGCCTTCAACCCCATCCAAAGAATTTGAAATTCCACACATTTTAAAAGATTTTACGATTACATTTGAGTCAACATTTTGCCACATGTCTGGTATCATTTGACACATGACATCTATAGAAGCACCACAGAAATTTCCTGCTTTTTGTAAAAGTTTTTTTCTTCTCGCGACTAACAGATCCTGGCAACCACTTTTAATGTAAGTTTAGTAAAGAAACAAGTTTCAAACATTACTAATTTCTCGAGTCTGATTCGTACAGATCTTTTCAAGTCTGCCAATGAACGGAATGAGAATGCCCCTGTCGTTAAATATTAATAAGAATCTTGTATTTCTTAACGTTCTTCACTTTTTTTATTACACGATATATGTACATAGTAGAGAGTTACAAAGAGTAAATTGATACAGTTGTTCATAACGGTCTCACTATGTTGACTCTCTGATTTTCGTAAAATTTGGAGATTTAAAAAGTTTACTTAAACACTGGGATTTACAGTACTTGTTTAATATCTTTATGTTGCTGGTAAACCCTCACATGGAAAACATTTTGTTTGCAGACCTCATCATTTTATGTTGTTCTTAAAACTTAATTTTTTTTTTCAATAATCCCAAAGTTACTGTGTTCTACTAGATATTGGAAAAAATATATCACTGACTTTTATTAATGCATCAATAGAGAGGAAAATTGTACAAAAGTAAATTAAAATAGCAGAAAAAAGAATTTAAAATGTTTCTCCATAGATTTTTAAATAATATTTCCTATAAATGATTTTAGCATAGTGAAATGGATGCAATTGTTTTAAAGCCAGAACCATCCTGTTGGGGTTTTATTCTGTGGATGGTTCTACATTAAATGCATTACAGTACTGAAAAGGGCTGTTTATATAAATATGTGTCATGTTTATATAAATATGTCTCATATGTAAACATGCAGAACAAAATCAAATGTTGGATTTTTTATTTTAATGTCTAAATTTGTTTGAAGGACCCACTGTATTGGCTAAGAAAGTTGGTTTAACCAATAGCTCTTAAAGATTGACTTCCAAACTATTAAATGAAATATAATTAAGATTTATAGTTCCACGCCTGGTAGGAGAATTTACGGAATGAATCTGCAACACTATTTTTTTAAATCCAAATTTGTCTGCGACCTCAATACATTCAGACAGAGATTATCATTGTAAAAATTCAGCTTCTTCAAAGATGCATGTAGCAAAACTTGACTTAAACAGTAGCCTTTAAAGATCAACTTCCCAAGTATTAAATGAAATATAATTAAAATTTATAGTTCCAAGCCTGGTAGGAGAATTTACGCAATGAATCTGCAACACTATTTTTATAAATCCAAATTTGTCTGCCACCTCAACACAATCGGACGAAGATTATCATTCTAAATATTCAGCTTAATCTAAGATACATGTAGCAAAATTTACTCACGTAAGGTTCATATATATAAAACACTTTATGTTTGAATATAAGTTGAATTTTATACAACGATACTAAAAAAGATTGATAAATCTCTATATAGATAAGCTTGTAAATACATAACAGAAAGAAAAAAAAATCTTTAAAGGTCTTCTCTCAATTTTTATTTGAAACACAAGTTTAGAGATGTTTTTAAAAGGAAACATTTTCCCCAAATAGTTTGTTTGCTTTTAAAAATAAATAAATAAACTAAAAAGAAAATCTACAGATGCTGTAATAATGTACAGTGCCCGATACTGGGCTGGAGCATTTTTGCTAAGCTCTAAAAATACAACATATCTTGCTCTATAGAATGAAAAGTATTTTACTTGCAATACCTCTTTTTTGTATTAATTTAATTCGTTTTCTTTTTAATGAATAAAATAATTTACATTGAGAAAAAATTTCCATGAACATGTGAAAAAATATTTAATAATTTTCTTTAAAAAATTATTAATGATTTATAACTGATTCTTTGATAATTTGAGTGTAATTTGTATTGTATACATTAATACATGATAAGAATTTACAATAATATACAAATAAATAGATAATGATTTTTTGTGTCAGGTTTTAGGTTCTTTGAAGCAAAAAGTAGACAGCTATTCCTATTCTGTTGATAATTATGAAGACTTAGTTGAGCAGAGTAAGCGGTTTCTTTTCACAAGGATTCAACATATGCAAGAATCAAATACTGTTCGAAGTTATTCTCGATCTCTAAATCAATGTCCTCCCATTGTAGAAATTCAAAGAGGTATGAACCATGTTCCATTTAAAATCTTCTTATTTTTAAAATTGATATTATTTAAATGCTTTGCAGAAAATTTTTGAAGGCTTAAAAAAGTATTCTATTTTTCAAAAAAAGAAAAACAATTCCTGTTCTTAATTAAGACAGATATCACAATTAGATGGCCAGTCGGTGAATTGACTACTTACCTCACAATGTGATTCTGTTGTTGTTTCTCATCTCACTTGCTAATACCAGCAAGCCTACTATGGGAAACCAATCGAGTTTAAGGCAGAGGAATGCATTTCTTGTTTTTCAGTGGTGCCATCTATGGCCAAAAAAATGCTTTCAGCCACACGCATGCGTGTCACAGTCTGTTTTAGACGAGGACCCATTGATACTACATTCATTTATCCACAAAACTTAATATTAACTCAAACCAGAGAACGATCTATCTCCAATTCATTACCCCTGAGGTACTGATTTGTTATGGGAACTTGGAGGACTTTGTGACCCTGACAAATTTAATATGCACCCGTAACCTTTTAACGCATGGGGATTCTTCAGACAGATTCTGTTCTTTATGAAGCAATTATTTTTCTGTTCCCCCATAGATCTGTTTCCCCATAGATTCATTAAAAATAAGCTTCTCCTTTTGGAAATTTGTAGCTTTTTCCTTTCACTTCTTTATTTTGTTTTTGAAACAGTGTTTCCATGTTAATATAATAAATAGTGTCTTTGAGCTACATAACTATCATTTTGTTCATCGTTGATATTACACTGTATTGCAGAAAGTTATTGGTCCAATACCAAACTTGGTCCAATACCAAACTTGGTCCAATTTGGCTTAAGTATCAAAGTATTTAGTCTTAAAAAATGTCAATTAGAAAATGATCATTTCAACAAAACAAAAAAAACTCAGAATACAAATCTTTTTTAAGACTTTCCAAAATTGCTCATTTATGACTTTCGTTCCATTAATCAAGTGCTAAAATAATCAAAACCCAAAGCAACAAACTATAAAGTGGATTCCAAACGTAAGTGAAAGATATTTTAAGCTAATTGTTGTTACTGTTTTGTGCTAACATAATTTAATTGCACATTTTCTGCAATCAATAATAAAAATTATTAACAAAATTTTAAATAAAATTTTAGTTTGTTGATTTTACATTGTTTTTAGTTCAATCCTTTATCATATTGGGCTTTTAATCTCGCAATTTGAAGGACTTTATTTTTAAAAAAGATTCAAACATGAAATTAATTTTGCAAAACTGTAAAAATATAGGCTTTGACTCAGATATGTTAATTATTATTTAAATTCTTCTCTTTTGTTTTTCATTAAAATAAAGCTAAATAATTCTTTTAATTCTTAACAGGAGAACCTCGACGTAGAAGTCTTACTAGTTACTTGTTTCGTAAAAGTAGCAGTTTCTTAAGACAAAGAGAAAATGCCCTTAGTAAAGAGCCAGTGTTAGAATCTATTTCTGATGGACATGGATACAGGTATGTAGAACTATAAATTCATATTTGCTCTTCATGATGTATTTAGTTATCATGAATATGTCTGATATATATACTGAAATGTGCAGTATAGCAAAATATCACTCTAGTATAATTTCTAATGCTAAAAATGCCTTATACTTGTGATTTCCCATGAAAATTCATACAGTAAATAAGTTTGGAAATAATTTTTATGTAATTATTATGTATTGCAAAAAGATAAAGCTTAGGTTTTGAAAGAAAAAAAATCGTTTTTGTTCATTATCATCCCTTCTTCTAAAGTGTTTAGGAGTGTTAAGTTATCATTTAGTTAAAAAGTATTTTATATTTAGCTAATTATGTAGTTATTAAACATTTTAAATCATTTTTTTAGTAACAGTATTTCACTAGCGAATTTTTTTGTTAAAATTTTATGATGTTATTGGGTCATTTTCTAAAACAAACTAAAAAACCTTTTATTCCATGATAGTTGTGTATCTCATTAAAAACCATAAACGGTGGTACTTATTTATGATAAAAATTAAGGGCTTGCAGCAATTTGCTTTTTAAACTTGGGTTGGTCAAAGTTATGCAAATTAAAAGCTATTATTCACGAAATTGAACTAAAAGATATCAAAATAAAAATTGTTCAGGTTTTATTTAATTTATTCTTAAGGTAAAAAAATAATAATAAGCACTGACTTATACTTGTAACAAGGTTGCTATGCTACCTGAAAAAGCAGGGAAGTTAGAAATTGTCCAAAAAATTGGGGAATTTAACATCGTTGAGTCGAAATCTGGAGTTTGACTTGGCAAGCTCAAAGCATGCCTGTTTTAATTAAACTTGTTACTTGTTAAGAATTCGTGGGAATCATTAAAATTACTGTTCTACATAAAAATTATAAAGCTATATAATTTTTACTGTAGTTTAGTTAATTCAGTTTTTTTTTTTTTTTTTTTTTTTTTTTTTTTTTTTTTTTTTNCTGCTTCCCTATTGTTTTTCAAATTAATTCATATATATTTAGAATGTGTTACAATGTGCAATTCTTTAAAACGTTCGATTCTTGACGATTCCGTCATAATTTGATAACAATTTATCCCCAATTAATAATTATTTTTTGGATTCCTTTAACATGGTTTATCTGATTCTGATATTTTTAATACGATGCCATTATGACATTCAAAATTGGACACTATACTTTTGAATTTGAATACTTTTGACGCGTTCGATTCATGATGATTCCATCACAATTGATGACAGTTTTTTCAGCAGTCATTTATTATTTTTTTAGCACTTTTCACATGATTTTTCAAATCCATGTTATTTCCTGATGTCTTTTTTTTAGCCTTTGTTGTTTCTTTTTTTTTTTAATACTAATTTTGTAATTATTCTAATATTATGTTTTGACAATAAGCAAATTAGAGTGATACTTTTTTTGGCAGGCTTGATTCGTTATGATTCCATCGTAAATTTCTATAGATTTCCAATCGTTTTTCGGTAGATTGATTTTCATTTCATTTTTCAACATCTGGTGTTTTAATACGAAGTTAGTTACGACGCTCGATTTTTAGTTACTTTCTGACGCGTTCGATTTGTGGCGATTGCAATTCCAATTTTTTAAATACTATTTTATTAAAGCGTGCAAATTTCGTGTTAACACATCCATTTACTGACCCTTTTGATTCTGGATTGGGTTAAAAATTTCTAGGCTATGGAGTTGAACATTGATAGTCGTAAACTCTGAATTAGGTTGGCTGTTCAACGCCAGTTATAAAGCATAGCATTCCTGCAACAGCCCTTTGTGGGCCAAAGGATCATGGAAAATTAAGATTCCACAATTTTGAAATCAACAGTGTGATTGTGGCAATGTACACATGCTGCTTTTATTTCACCCACAAGCTGGTACTCATTAATCAGAGGCTAGAGTGGTTTATGCCGCCACTGGGGATTGAACCTCAGTTCTTCACCGTGATAGTTCAATACCTTAACCACGGAGCATTATTCACAAGCAATTAGTGCATAAAAGCAGGCACATTAACAGCAGGAAAATCTATTTGCTGTTTTTCATGGTAATATTTGTTACTATGAATAGAATTTCCTGTTTATCCACTGCTTAGCTATAGGCTTGTGTCTGAAATGGGTATGTGTTTCATGGTAAAACAGATATGAGGGACTTTATATTTTTACTGCTTATCTAGATTTTTAAAAAAAATTTGAGCAATTTTAGCTAAAAATAATGTTTTAAACTACTGAAGTTAAAATACTTATGACTATTTGGATCCTATTTTTCCAGAAAGCTTCAATTACGCAGTTTAACTCTAGGAAAAATTCCTTTAAATCTGAGTCGCACTATACTCTTCATACTTTTCCCATCTCTGTTACTGTGATTTCAGCTAATCTTGCATTTTCCCCCATGGCAGTATGTTTCAACTTCTTATTAAAACATACTGCTGTAGGGTGAAAAAAAAGCAAGATTTGTCAAAATCATGGGAATGGAGAGGGGAAAAGTGTAGAGAGTGGAGAAATTTTATAAGTTTAAGATGCCTATTCTATTTACAAAGAGTATAACGCAGGTTTAAGTATGATTTTAACATTAAATTAACCATTAAAAAAAATCCTTATCTCAATCACGAAATCAAGACTAGCAACAAACAAGTTCAACTGTATTTATAAAAACTTTAATCCAGATTAAAATAATGATCTACTTTCTTTCAGTCTGTTATAAAAACCAAACAATTTAAGTTTGAAACATTTATCACTTGGCCATAACAGTGACTCAGATTTGTTTTATGATATGTGGAATTCTTTCTATAGGTACGTCAGCAAACCAGCTCCTTTCTCACTGGAGGGCGAGATTGAATCAATTAAGGCTAAAAATGCAATTCTTTGTGCTGTAGTTCTGGAGGAATTTCTAAAAGAACTTGCTGCCATCGCTCAAGAGCATTCAATTGTCCAGTTGAATCCTGAATTTTGGGATGATATTGATGCTCCATGGGATTAAATTGTTGAATAAGTTTTTTTTTACTATTGATATAGTTAATATATAATATATGTATATATTTCAGCAATCACCTTTGATGTGATGATTTTGCAATGTTTTTAACTGAATTATTTAAGTTGTAACTGTGAGTTCTCCTAGGAAGTAGATTTAATGGGGCTAAATTATATTGTGTGACTGTTTCAATGTTACAGTTCTAGTCAAAAACCAAAATTTTAAGCTTTACTAAAGAAATTTTTATCAATGAATTGTGTAAAAAAATGAAATGGTTAAGGAAATATTTCTGCAAAGATCAGCTTAGATTCTTCAAATCCTTTCATTTTATACTTTTAATTTTTAAAAAAATTCAAATTAAATTTTTCATTTAATTTTTATGTTTGTTGTGTGTTCTGAAAATGTATATTGTAGTGTATATCAAATGCAAAACATATTTGATTGCAACTTTTCTAATGTATATAATAGTTTTTATAACCTATTAACTGTTTATGCACTCTTTAATACCAAAAAAAAATATTCTTAATTCTAATTATTTTTTATATCATTTAAATCTTTAAAAAAGAAAATTTTTGTATATTGTAATTAAACAAATCTCTTTTTTGCATTAGGTTTAATGCTTTTATTACCACAACTATAAACTTAGAGTTTTACATATTTTTATCACATTTTCAAGGTAGATTTTGTTGTAAAAAAAACAAATAACAATTCTGTTGTATTTAACGCCTTCACCATTTTAGGTGATTGCTGAACTATGTAACTAATTTAAATGTGAGTGTATAATTTTATTAATAAGTGTTGATTTTAGAAAATGTTTTATCTGTTATTAAGAAACTGTGATTTATGTTAACCAAAAGGCAACGCATTTTGCACAAAGAAAAAAATGCTTAATGAATATCTTATATATTATATTTTTTTATTTTATTGAAAATAATGTAACTATTCATTAGTAACTAAGTATCAACTTGGTTATGTAATAAAAACCAATTATATATTTAATATATTATTTAATTAAAAGAAAACAAATTTCATTTTTACTTTCTAATGATTTAATTACTTCTATTATAAAATAGCATATATATATATATTTCAATTAACATTTTTTTCACAAGATTTATTTCTCATTGCAAACAAAATAATTTGATCTCAGAATTAATAAATAAAGAATGGACTGAAATTACTATATGACATGCTGTACTATATAAGCCAACTAAAATTTTCATTTTTCAATTGTTTTTATTATTTGTACTATTAAAAGCTTTTAAGTGTAAATGTGAAATAAGCAGTTATTAAATATTGTGTTTAAAATTTTTAGTTTGCAGTAAATCTTAAACCTCTTTTGTTACGAGTACCATATTTAGCCGGCATTCTGACGATGCCCTGTGTATACAAGACCCATATTTACGTGACACTTAGTTTGTCTGGTTTGTTTTAAAATTTATCATACTGAATTTATTGCTAAAAGTTTTACAACAAAATGCTTGCAAAAAACAAAAATGCTTGCAAAACCACCAAATATATTTTTATCTAACACTTAAATTAAAAAAATCGGAAAGTTTATTAGGTGAACTGTCCAGTTGCGCCTGTTCAATGGTTAACTACCATTGACTTTTTCACTATTCTTGCGCTATTTGTTGATCATATTTATTGTATTTTTACAGCAATCTTTCTTGCTATAATTTTAATTTTCCTATTCATCCCGTTAATGTATTGAAGAAAACTGGTTTCCAGCAGTAAAATTGTTATACTACTGAAAATTGCAATTGAAATATTAAAGAAAGTCTCTCACTTTTGACACAGATTATGTTTTCTTATATAAAATGTCCTATAACCAATGAAATTAATGCAGTTCTAGAAATAAGTTTTTATTTTAATATAATTTTTAGAAATAAGTTCTTATTTTTTTTAGAAAATTAGATGAATTAGAGAATTATTTAGAAATAAGTTTTTATTTTTAATGTTGTATTAGTACTTTTTTTCAAACATGTATTTATTTTTAATTTAGACCTGGGTTAGTTAATATTTTTATCAACTGTCAAAACTCAACTTCATGTTTAACTTTGCTGTGGAAAGAAAAAACAGCAGATATTCATTATTGTAGTGTTCCAAACATTTCTCTTGCACCGATAAATAATATAAGTTCCTTTTATGTAAAGAATATTTAGGTATAATTTTTTTTAAAAAAAGAAATTAAAACATTTACGTTCTGTTCTAAAAAAAATTTTAATCTGAAACCACAAAGAATATCCCAATTATAATTTAATAAAAAAAATTACACTTTTTAAAATCTGCAAATTAATAAAACAATTACATAATTTCCTTTTTCAACTTGCATGAAAACTTGTTTTTGTGCAAAATATTTATAGAAATTGAATAATTAAAATATTGTACATTGCTCCATGATCGACTTTATTGTATGAAAACACAATTTGAAAAGTGGTAATTCATTCTGATCTTCATAGGATCTCATAACTGTTAAATATTGTATTCGTGGAGCTAATGAAGTTTTCCATATCATTCTTTTTTTCGTTTTTGGATTGAAAAGAAAATGCTTGAAAAATAAATTTTATTCATGAATTGAAAAAGTTAAAATTAATTTGATTTAAGGGTTAAAATTCATTATATTTAATTTTAAAAAAATATTTTATCCACTTGAACACAAAGTTGCTATATTTCTGGTTGTGACTTTAAATTTTTATTTTTATTACTTTTTTTTCTAATTGTGATAAATTATGACAGCTATGTTGCTGCAAGTTTTCAGGTTTAATTTTTCTTGTTTGTTTGATTTTTTCTAATTGACTCTGCTCAAATGCAAGTCATCTGTGATTCTAGTTTTACTTTTTTTTTAATGTAAATTGTATTTAATTGTACATTGAATAAATATATATATACAACTGGGATGCATTTCATCCCACCTTGCAGATGTGTAAATATTAGAGGCAGCTGATCTCCATATTGTTTGAGAAAAATAAATTGTGATTCTTAATTGGTTGTGTAATCCTTTTTATGGTTTCAAAATATACAAACAAACTCACCAAATAAAATTTATCAAACTTATAAAAAAATTGATTTTTGGGCTTTATTTTTTAAATTGTTCTTAAAATTAAGTTTGTTTTCCCTTGAACTTCTATTCATGAAAACGCTTCCAGTACCATGAATTCAGTGGTTTAATTTTAGGAGTAACATAAAAAGCAGTTTAAATTAAGTGTATTGCTATATTTCCTTTATTCATTAAATAATAAGACTGGGGAAACTGGACTCTATAAACTAGTTTTTATAATGTTTGACAACATTGTCAAAACCAGTGATAACTTTTTTTTAAATTCACTAGAGTTACAATACTGAGGAGCAATTTTTTTGTTTCAGTTGCATGAAATTTTTTAACGAATCCTAGATATTTTCGTCTCGCTGATTTCAATTACGCAATCGGTTTCTCTCTCTCAGTTAGTTTTTACGCAGTTGCCTATTACATTTCTAACCAGAATTTTTTTTAAATTCACTCGAATGAATCCGAACTTCTCTACTATGTAGGGAGTGGTAGAAAGACGATAATACCTATTAGTTTATGTTGTGATATGTTAAAGACTCGCGTTTTTTTTGTTGTCTAAAGTGTAATTTTCGGATGAACGTACAAGTGTATATGTATGCATTCTTTATAAACTTGCACATTCAGACAAAAAATAGAGTAAAAATGCCATTTCTAAAAAAGGCTGTTGTATTCGGAACAAAAATAATTTGAGGTTTGAAATTACACTCTAATTAGGCAGAATTAAGTACTAATATAATTGCAATAAAAAATTTGCTTCCCCTTTAATTAATCCCCTGTGTAATTAATATTTTTTGTTTTGTAGAACTTATGTACCAAAATTTGAAGGTAATAGGTATTTTAAAAGTCTAGCCTTGTAAATTTAATTACCATGTTGAATGAATAAACTAAAACAAAGATATTCTAAAATGTAAATTGTGTTGACTCAGTTGTTATAAGTTAACACAGAGGAATATAAATCCTTTTTCTGTCTAGAAAGGACACTTTTAATTTATTAGAATTAAGATAGCTACACAAAAAAATCTTGATTATGGCTAGTAAATACCATCACTTTGATTAACTATTCTCCACAGAGGAGGAGGATATAATTCAGTGCTCCCCAATCTTTTTATAGTGCGCTGCAGTCTGGTCAACCTTTGATCATTTTACCACAGTCGCTGAGAAATATTGAGAGATAGACATTGATTATTTATATTTTAGATTGTTTAAAATTAATTTTAATATTACCTACATAAGAAATTTAAAGTATAGAAAAAAACGAGTTCAGGTAAACTTAAAGAGTTAACCATGAAATTTTAAATGCTAAAAGTTTTCAAAATGCAAACAAATTAGTGCAGGATTGCACAGTAGGGAAATAATCCTATCCACATTCATGCAATAATTTGTTTGCAAGAGTTGAAATAAAATTCCATGATGTTTCCAGGTTTTCCCTCATATTACAACGTAAGAAATATATTACATTCAAATTAGTAACAATTTTGGGTAGATTAGTATATTGCTTCTTTCCTATGCAATTAAGCTCATGAACATACAGAAATAATCAGTTGCCACACTTTTTGTTGAGAACAAAATAAGTTCCTGATTTAAAAAAAATGGGTTCAAATTTATAGTATAAAAAAAGAACATTGTTAACATAAAGCCTTAATTGATAATGATAGCAAATATCAAAAAGCATTGAATGTCAGGCAAAGAAAGGAGGAAGGAAAACAAGTTTTTTAACTTTAATGCAAAATAAATACATATTTACAAACAATAATGGACTATGCAAGTATCACAAGTATAAATGTCTAAAAATTAAACTACTTATTATAACTGATAACAGTAAATTGATATCTTAGAATCAAAATCATAAATTAGAATTTTTTAAAATTTAAATGCTTTCTAGAAAATAACAGGTATAAAATACTGAATATTGTTTTGAATTAAACATACTTGTTTTAAATGCTTAGCAGCATTCCAGTTGTATTTTACATGCAAAATGATTTCTACATAAAATTTTAATTAATTTGCAAATAATGCATATGACTAACTTCTGCTTTTAGCATTAAAATAACAAATCATTGGATATTGAAGGGAAAATGTATACTTATGTAAAAATCTAGCACAATATTTAACAAATTTTTTTTTATCAAAATAATGTTAACAAGTTTTGTATCCAAGTTACTCATATGTAAGTAACAGAACTTATTAACATATCAGATGTTGATAGGCATCAAAATTAAAAAGTTACTTGTTATCTTATACACTTATAAATTAGTTGATTATTTATCACCTTAGCTAACTTGCTCACGTGAGACAAGGTATAATGAAAAAAATAACCTTTTTAAAGGGAATTAATTATTCATACGCATCAAATTTGCAATTTTATTACTTACTTTATGAATATTCTAGTTACCTTAATAAGAATTAAATCAATATAAAAATCAGTAACTCATAAGTGATAAAATTAATGTCAAATGTAATTATTAATAATTTAAAATATTGGTGAAAATGTTTAAATAAATTTTAAACAGTTAAAGTACTTTAATGTCACATATTAACACTAAGATTGAAATGCCTTTGCTATAGGAAGATGTGTTTCCGATAAAAATGAATCTTGTGATATTATATTAGTCTTCTTTTTGGAATCTGATTCTTCTTTAAATAAGTTACCACAAACTAAACCTAAAAATATGACTAGTCCAATTTTTCTATTCGATTTAAAGGCTTTCCAACAGCTTTCAGGATCATCAATTTTTAAAGTTGAAATCTAAAATATTTATTAAAAAAGTACATCATTAGAAGAAATTACTGCAAAATATCTAGAAAAAAATATTTATAAAAATTCACTTTTACAATATCATACTAAAATTAATATTCAGTTTAAAAATGGTAATTGTTGTCAATACACTGACCTTATTGAGCTCTAAATGATTATCACACTATAGCTAAAGAATCAGTACTTTTTTTATTATAAAACTAAAAACAAGCAAAAGAATTTCAAGTTTAAGCTAAGGATCATCAATTAAGCTTTTAGGATCATTAATTTTTAAAGTTAAAATCTGAAGTATTTATTAAAAAAGTACATTATTCGATGAAATCACTGCAAGACATCTAAAAAAAGATTAAAGTTTTCTTTTCCATCATTGTACGAAAATTAATAGTATTCCGTTTAATAATAATCATTGATAGAAGTTGAGCTATAAATGATTATCAAACTGTAGCTAAAGAATCAGTACTTTTTTGATTAGAAAGCTAAAAACAATCTAAAGAATTTTTTTTTTAAAAAAGAAGAAATTTACAAAATGCATTGTATAGTAATATTTTAAAATTAGTTTAGAAAATATCCAAGCTCAATACCAATTTCTACAATATGCATTAATTTTAGGAGTCTTATCATTGTTCTACTGCAACTGTAATGAATTTTAATTCTTTGCACTAAATTGCAATGGAATTTTTATATAAGTTTTACATAAAGAGACGCCCGGTGGCTAAGTGGTAGCGCTTCATTCTCCCGTGCCACAGGTCCTGGGTTCGATCCTATGGCCGGGCAAGATTGTCTCACCCTTTCATCCCTTCAGTGGGTCAATAAATGAGTACCAAGTATGCTTGGGAACTAAACACCGGAGGTTCCACATTCGGCTGACCACCTAAATGGAACATCTGCCTCTGCACCCCAGAGCGCAAAAAACTGAGGTGGGCACAGTAGGTCTTGGCCCTCTATGGGCTGTCACGCTACTGAGTTTAGTTTAGTTTACATAAAGAATGAGAGGAGTGAGATTACCGAACAACGTTTTCAGATACAACTGTCTTAAGAAAATTCACATAAACTTAACCTCAGCCAAATAAATCTTGGTACCTCAGTAATGTCTCCAATTTTTATAGATTTCAAATCTAACAGCTGGAAATATTATAATAAACTTTCTATCAAAAAATTACACACTAAAAAACTCAAATTAAAAAAAAAAAAAAGCTGTCTAGCAAAGAAAATAGTGAAACTTTTGTCTGTTATTGGGAGACGGACAGGAAACAAGAGATGTATCTGTGATTTATTAGATTGAATAATGATAAAATTTAATATTTTCCTAATGCATATTTTCATTTGAAAAATTAAAAACATTAATATTGGAGGTTTAAGCTACTAAAAACATACAAACATAATTTTAAAATTTCTAAAAAATAGATGTAATAAGCATCAGATTCAGATAACTGAAACTTTCTACATGTATTAACTCTTCTAACTTGTTTCAACCCTTTTGTCGCCACCTCATTTTGGCGAATATTACTTGATAAATACTTATGAACATAAAATGCAACTAGAAGGCTTTAACAGTTTCTTTAAAAACAAAAATCTTCATGAAGAAAAATAAAAGCAAATGACACAAAAGTCACACTTTCTAGAGAATAGCCCATCAGGCTTGATGGGCTTCGATTAAATCATATCAGACTTGAACTTAAAATAAAACCAGTAAAACTTTTTCTGATTCCTTTAAAAGTGCACCACAATTAATTCCTAATGCGTGCAGTTAAGAATATTGTCTGAAACTTCAAATATCAATATTTAATGTATAAAATAACTCTGCTATAGCCTTCCTTTTAAATTTGAAACATTGCTAATAAAATTTGTTTAATAAAATCAGAACTTACTTGAGAAGCAAGCATAGCAGCAGTGATTCCCACTGAAGTATAAAAAGGCCATGACAGGTGACAAGTGTAGCCAGATAAAGCTAGAAAGGATATCATTGATACTGAAAATCCTGTCAAGTAATACTTTGTATTCTCTTTAAACTTAAGAGCAGTAGACTTAACTTTGACTAACACATCATCAACTTTATCCTGAAAATAAAAGTAAACATATCATACATCAAGTATTTTCTGTTCTAAAAAGGAATTAATGATAAACTAAATACACTCCTATAGCTAAAAAAAAACTACTAATTTGGGAGAAAGAGAATTGGGGCTGTATGTAAAGTGTGCATAGGTCTGCTGATTCATACACTTACTTAGGAGAAATGCCTGAAAAAATACTTTGGTATCATGCGGTCTTGAACAGCACACAAAAGCCTTAGTTTCAAGCCAAAAACCTGTGTGTAGGCAGATATTGAAAATTAAGAATTCAGTCATTACAGCAAAAATAAAGTAGATTGACTGCATTAAGTATTGATTTTTTTCTATCTTTATTCCTTTTGTTTGTTTGTTTAATTGTTTTACAAAGAATATAAGTGTATGGCTAGTTTCCACTTTCAGCAGTCAGGGGCTATAGGGTCAATTTGAGATCGAAAATCACCTAATTTTCTTCTCTTAGAGAGAGCATACTCACATTTGATTTTGAAAAAATGGGCAGCGTGAACCCATGACCGGGTTATTGTGACACAAAGTGAAAAACACTGAAAATATTTATGTGCAAAAAATTTATATCAAGATATCACCGAACAACACAACATAAATGTATGACAATTTTTTTCTTAATATTTAATGGGGACAGTTATTGGAGCAGTTTTTTTTCTATATTGCATATCTAAAGAGATAAAACTAGTCTTTTATTTTCTCCTTCAGTTTAAAAATTTAGTAAAAACCAACAACATTAAAAATTGAATTTTAAAACAAATGCACCCCTTTAAAATTGTTTTTTGCTCTTCGTTGTTTCTGGAATCCCTGATTTTATGCAATGATTATTAAAGTGGAAGCATATCATATATATATAAAAAAAATTAAAAGAACGACCTGCAAAATGGTGTTACAAAAAAAGAAATTCTACCTAATATAATAATTAAAAAATATGGTCAATTAATCTTTTCTTTCAAATAATTGAAGTTCTCTTTGAAAAAAAAAGAGAAATACTATAAAATAATTTATGATATTTACACTGCTAGATTTTTAATAGTGCGAGCACAAACCTTACTCACATTTAACTCAAACTTCAAATATTCTAGAATTAACACTTCAAAGTCAACAAAGATTTCTGGTTCAATCATCTGCCTAATTAGCCTTAAGACAGTTAATTTTCATAACTAATTTATATTATGAAAAGTATAAAATTGTTTTTCTATTTAATTCCAAGAAATATATAGTTTATGAGGCTTGTATAGTAATTATTTGAACTAGATTCAATTCTTGTTGTTAATTTACATCGCACTAGAGCTGCACAATGGGCTATTGGCGACGGTCTGGGAAACATCCCAGATGATGATCTGAAGACATGCCATCACAATTTTGATCCTCTGCGGAGGGAATGGCACCTCCGCTTCGGTAGCCCGACGACCTGCTCGCGAAGTTGAGCACTTAACGGTAGCACAGTTTAACAAGGGCCAATACCGCACACTCTCGGTCCCTATGCAGACTGATCCAAGTGGTCACCCACCCGCACACTAACGTGATGCTTGACTTCGGTGATCTGCTGGGAACTGTGTCTTAACGATCAGTCCACTGCGGGACGAACTAGATTAAAAAAGAATTATCAATGTCTACATAAAAAACAGACTTCATGGATCTAATGTAATTAAGATATTAAAAAGAAATTGATTCATATACACAAACCTGATGTGCATAGATTGTGTCATAAATCATTGTCCAAGAAACACATGCCATATACAAGGGAAGAACTGATGACCATTGGCAAGAACCATGTAAAGCTGACCAACCAAGCATGGCACCCCAGTTAAAAGTAAGTCCTAAAACAAGATAATATGCATTATTTGGGGGGGGGGAACACTAATATTTCTTAGAGTAAGACACCAATTTGTTTCAATTTAAATTATTTTACATTTTAAATTACCGATATGAAACAATTTAAATTTAAGGATTAATACAGTCTTTATTTAATAAATAATACACAAATTTCCTCTGATTTATATAAATTTGAGTTCTGAACAGTTCTGAGGCCAGAAACTGTTCAAATTCCATTTTAAAATATTCTACAGCTTGAACGACTCCACTTAGTTTCTCATTTCGGAAAAAAAAGCTTCCCTATTGAAATGAATGCTTCCCCATTTTAACCCTTTCAATGCTCATTTTTACTTAGGTATTGCACTTGAGGCTGCAATGTTTAAATATTAGCCCATTATTTGATTAATTGTGAACATCTGAGCTAAGAGCATGAATATTTGCTAGTATGTTGTTTTCAAAACTCTTAAAATAGTTCCATCTCTATAAATTTATTTTCAATTCTAGATGGTATGTTGTTTATCATTGCAAAAATAAATAAATAAATGAATGAAGTGCAGATGATCCACCTGCAGATAATCGTGAGTTTACTGTATATATATATTCCAGAAAAATGTGTTCTTTAGTCATGCCTTTAAAATAATTTCTCAGACAATATTTAAAGAAAATACAAAAAAATAAAAACTTTAAAAAAAACTTTTAAAATTTAAGTTATACAAGCTTCATTAATCATGAAAAAAATATTTTATTTAAATCTCTATTTTTGTGCTTGTAAATGCTTTCATTTATAAGAAAGGGCTATATACCATAAGCAGGTAGGCATTGTGCTGCTTGTGAGCCATATGTCACAAGTAGCTAAAAGAATGGAGAAAACAAGTTGAGCATAAATTTAGCATACCAACAAAAAGGACACTTAATAAATTCAAATCAAATTATTAGGTTTAATCTATATAATGCATAAAATATTTTTTTAAAAAATTCTTACCAAGCATCAGCTGTGGAAAATATGAAAATCTCTTAACAACAGGGTAGACACTGACTAGTAGAAGTGAACTGGCTCCTAAAACTATGCTAATAAAAATTCAAGACAAAAAGAAATTTCAATTAAAAGAAATTGTAAACATTATATACAATAGCAAGTAAAATTTCTCAGGAAATTCTAAACATAAGTTAAACTATATCATAAATGATTGCAGAAACAATAATTTAACTTAACAGCTAATGAAATTCAAAGAGAAAAAAAAATTATAACCCTTTACTCAATAAATGTAATTAACAAAAGTCAATTTAAGGATGCACACAATGATATTGAGGCAAAGTTCTAATTATCCTAATTGAAACATAACAAATGAGTTAAACTAAACATCAATATAAATACAACCTAATATACATTTTATACAAAAAAATATATTCGATTAAATATTTTCCTAAATTCAAAAATATTTCATTTTCACAAAAATAATGAAATTTACAGAATATGTTCAAGAATATTACATAATTTAAAAGAGACAAGAAGACGTTCAACAATTTTGTCACTTCTATCAAACAAGAATAAAGAGAAAAAAATACAGGAAAGTAAGGAAATTTCTTACCTGTACCAATTTAACTGAAGTAAAATTAAAAGGGCTAAAGACAATTGTCCACCAAGAAACATCCATGCATCTAAGGTACTTATATCACCTCTAGCAAGGGGTCTGTCTTTTGTTCGAGACACCTAGAGAAAAATTAAATTTTTTTTTATAAATTGTAAAACTATTATAAAATTGAAATTTTTTTATCCACAAAGAAATCATTAAATTTAAAAAATATTTGAAGTAGATGATGCGTAACATCTGTTAATTTATGAGAAATATAACATCTTTTTGAACATGCAGAGAGAATGTTATGTATAGGAAGTACTATATCTTAAAATGTAAAAATCTCTTTTGTCTAATGAACAGTGTTTGAAAATCTATAATCTTAAAAGTTTTTTTTTATCGCACTATACCTTTTTCCTCTACTTGCCCCTTAAATTTTGTGACATTAACTTTTACTTAATCTTTTTTAAGCTTAATTATAAAATAAAATTTATTTCAAACAAGCAACAATTTAAAACAATGACTAGTGACATTAAGTAAATTTTTAAGTGTAAAAAGACATAAATTTAAATAACACTCAAATCGCTGTTGTAGTGAAATAAAACATTTGTAAAGTGGAGAAGTGGTCAATGATATTAATTAGTATTACATAATAATGTGTCATATACAAACTTTTGAATCTATGTCTTTATCCCACAAATCATTTATGGTGCAACCAGCTCCCCTCATTAAAACAGCACCTGCACCAAATAATGCTAATAAAGTTGGATCAGGTAAGCAACCAGGTGCAGTTGCAAAAGAGAGACTCCAATAACAAGGCCATAAGAGTAGCCATGTGCCTATAAACAAGATTTGTTTTATTTAAGAGAATAGAAAACATTAAAGCATTTCACCAATAAATAAATTTTTAAGATACCTATATAAGTAACTATAGATTTAAATGTTTCATATCGAATGAATCTATTACAGTGCAAATGCAAATAATCATCATTTTGCCAATTGCATTTTTATACCACATGTTTTTACTTAGTTTTCAAATCTCTGTTTTGCAAAATAAACAATTAGAAAATTGCAACATATGTGAAGGTGATTATTAAATAGAAATTTAGAGGTGCAAATTTTGACTTATATCCGATTTTAAAACAATGATTTTTGTAAAAGGGCCAACAACATTAACAAAATAAACCTGCATAGTTCTAGTCTTTATCAGTGTTTATTGTTGATCACTTTTTTTTAAATTTTTATCAATTAAGGTATTACGTCAACTTATATGTTGCATTAATCAATACGATTTTATAAATTAAATTATACAAATACAAGGCTTTGTTAAACTCTAGTTATAAACTTATTTTATTTTTCGTAAATTCAGTTCCTTGCATATGATGAAAAAAAAAATTCTATTTAGTTTTCACAAAATATGATAATTTTAATGCTGATAATTCTATGATATTTTTATGATAATTTTATGCAAAGTACCAACTAAAGTTATAAGCATTAAGTAAAATGTCAATAATTATTCAGAACTTTTTTATTTAAGTAATCAGTTAATCACTTACTTAAATACTAACCATATATCTCTGTATTAATTATATAATTTTTTCAATACTCTGTATTATCAAATTACCCTTAAAAGTGTTTAAAGTAGAATAATTAAAATTAATGATGCTAATGTTAAATTAATAATGCTAAAATTAATAATGCTAAAATTAATGACGCTAAAATTAATGATGCTGGCCATAAGCTTACAAAGTATATCTAATAAAACAATGAGTATGTATATTGGCATTTATTTGCGATAAAATAATGAAATAAAGAAAGCATAAATATATTTTACAATATTTTAAAAATATTTTTTTAATACAAACACAAAATATAGTTACCAGTAGGTTTTTCGATTCTCATCAATTTCAAATAAGGTTGAACGCCGGCTGGGGTTTTATTAACAAAGGTTTCCATTATAGTAGGTTTATCATGATGCAGTGAATATTGATTTTTTTCTTGTGAGATTGTTGATTTTAAAAATAATTGGCAACATGCTGGATTTAGATGAGTGTAAGCCATCATATTGAAGCTTTGTAGCTTTGATTTAGTAAATGTTGATCTATAACTTGTAGGAAGTCCTTTAAAACAAGGCTGCTTAGTTAAAGTTATTTGAGATTTTAAAATTCTTTTCCACATTATATTTGCTTAGGAGTTTAATTACATCACATAAATGCCCATGTTTACATCACTTCTTTTCTTATCCATTCGTATTTAAAGTTTAAAAAAAAGCTGTAAAACAAAAATAAACAAATTATCACATAATAGATAGTTAAAAAATAATGTAATAAACAGATCACTCTAATTTCATTTTCTAAAAATTGATTAATGTTCCTTATCATGTCACTATTCGCTTAAACTAAATTATTAATTCATTTAAACTAAATAATTATTAAAATTCTAAAAAATTAAAAACAATGTTCGCTTTTGTCAACATACTGTAGGGGCTTTCTACTCCTTGTTTATTTCAAGAAAAAACATAGTTTCTTCATAAATATTATTTTCATTTAACTTAGATAATTAAAGATTCTCTATCAAACAGTTGATAATTCTTTAGGAAGAGAAATAAATTAAAATCACAAAAGAAACTATTAAAAAAAGTGGTTTCAGAATTGGCCTCATAAAAGAAAAGTGGTTTGAGAATTGATCTTCACGTATGATTTAAAGTAAAAGTGGCAAAGCCTTCCTTTTTAACATTTTTCATTATGTAATAGCCACATAATGATCAATAAAAATACCTTTTTATTGGTTTATAATTATGTATTTTTAAATATATTTATTTTATGAAAAGTTATCATTAAATAAATTTTAATTTATTTAAATGATTTTCGCACGATTAAAAAAAAAAAAAAATTTGTTAACAAAACAAAATCTGCGTTTTGCTTAAATACAATATAACAATAATTTCCAATTTTATTAAAGATTTATTATTTCTATAGCTGAGCAAGTGCCCTTTAAAATTGATGTTACTATAATTTAAATGCAAGCCCTTTTAATCCTAAGAAGATATTTGCATAAAATTATTCACTTCTGTTGCATTTATATTATTTTTTTCATTATAATAAGTAGCAATACTAACATATTTTAATAATTTTACAGGAGTCAAAAACCATGTTTTTTTTCCCTATTTCTTGTGAGATCTCTGTTAACAAATAAATCTTTTTTTTTTTAATTATTTTTATTCAATATGTAGCAATTCAAATAAATATTTTTCTTTTATATTTGCTATTTTTTCCCCTAAACAAAGATAGAGCATAGATGCACAACCAAAAAATCAATCAAGTGTTAGAAAAATTTAACATAGCGACAAATTTTAGCATATCTTAAATAATAAAAAGTATGAAAATGTGAAGAACATATACGTTAAAAATAGAAAAATATTTACTCAAAAAATAAGCACAGTCAGGGGTCTGTCCAGGCCGTATTTACTACCGTTTAGCGGTAATTTCACAAATTCAATTTTAGGTAAAACGGTAGTTTAACAAATTCAACTTTAGGAACACAAAATACTTTTTCTTAAAATTTTATTTTTGTATTCCTTTAAGAAACGCTAAATCTATATTTTTACAATGTTTTTGTGTTGATTTTTTAATATAATATTTAATTTTTCACAAATGATGTCAAAATTTTCACAAAATAGTACCTAGAAAAACCTAGACAGACCCTTGTATACCATAAGTTACATTTTCTATTACTACTATCAATCAAAATAATTCCTTAGTTATAAAGAAATTTAAGTATTCAATGGAATAAGTACCTAATCAAAAAAAAATCATAACTGGTATGTAATAATAATATTTTTTACGTTCATTGCTAATACATATGTCTTGTTAACAACCAGAAAAATACACTTTTTACAAAACATACACTAGATACGTATTAAAAATAATTTAGTTTACTTATTTTACAAAATATTTTAACACCAGAGAACATTTTAAGTTTTGTGAAACACCACCATCATAAACTATATCAATTCAAAAAATTCAATTTTGAAAACTTTCAAAGTCCATCTGTCCTTGACTACGACATCAAATACGGAAACAAAAACTAAACATTTGAACTTGTTATGATTAAAAATGGAAGAAAAGATACAAACCATAAAAAAAAATTGTAGTAGGATAATACCTACTATTTTACATCAAGCACTAGTTGAATTATATAACCATTAAAATTTAACTGGATCGTAGAAATACAAAAATAACAGAAAAAAAATATTAAAAACGCTTCAAAATCAAAAAATATATATAAAAAAGTATAACTGTTTTATTACAAAGAAATTTAAGAATTACCTCAGATTATATCAAGGTATTGGAAACAAATTGTTATTTTTCATGTCTAATATTAGGGAAAAAAAGGAAAAAATGAACATATAATATTTTCTAAAAAAGCTTACAAATAAAATTATGTTATTCATCAAGATATCAAGAGAAATTAAAATATAAGTACAATTTCATCATTGTATGTTAGGAAAAGTTCAAGGATATTTTGAAATTTCACACCACACGGATTGAATCCAAACATTACGTAATTAAGCCACCGAAAATTATTTAGCTTGCTTTAGTCACTAGTGTTTGCAAATTTACAAAACCTTCGATGAGACATTCTTGCTAACACGACAAGTACAAGAAAATCAAATATATCTCATTTGCAGACAACAAAGATGTTTCTTGATTTGATATCGAATAGTATTTTCATCGATTTCACTCATTTATTACTGCTTTCCTTACTTGTTGATTCGCATTAACAGCTATTATCATCTAGTTAGATGATCTCGCAGTGGACTGATCGTTAAGACATGGTTCCCACCGACGTCAAGCATCACTAGGTGTGGTCAGTGTGCGGTTGGGTGACCACTTTGATCAGTCTACAATGGCATCGTGGGTGAGCGGTATCTTTCCTGGTTAAACTGTTCTGTCGTAAAGGGCTCAAGTTCAAGCGCTGGTAGTAGGTTTCTCGAAGCGGGGGTGCTCTATCCCCTATGCAGAGGATCAAAATTGTGATGGCATGTCTTCGGATCATCCTCAGGGATGTTTCCCAAACCAATAGCCCATTGGGCAGCAACGTAAATAAATTAAAACTACAGCAACCTAGTTTGACAATGAAAAATGGGTCAAAGAACAGTTGCAGAGAGGTAACAAATCTGTTCCAAAATTGATACAAACTGAAATTCACGATTGCAGTACTCGAATTCGCCATCTGGGGAAAAGACCGGTTCCATGCCTTTGACTTTTCTCTCTCCTCCTCTTTTCAGTTGTTTAGGAATGTACTACGATGTTTTTCCTTTTCTTAATATTTTTCGTATTTAATTGTTAAAAATATTTTTTTAAATTTACATGATGAACTTTTAGAACTATTTTTAATGTAGTTATCTGTTCCATATAGTTTCCTAACTTAAATGATTTTAATCTATTTGAAAATCAAGACAGAAACTAACGTACTTTCTTCTCCTATGACCCTCCACACGCTAATGGTGAAAGCATGTGAAGTGTTGCCATAGGTAGAGAATTCTCTGCTCTACGCCACCTGTAACCATCAGGATTCGAACCAAGGATCTCTTAGGATAGTCGGATGCTCTAACCACCGTAGAAAATGGTGTTCACTCCAATCAAAGAGTGAGTTAACCCAAGGTACACATTAATGCACTTCATCAAATACAGATTATCCACAACTTGGAAGAACTAAAGATTAGTGACGAACTTTTCTCAAGACTGTTAGAAAAATTTCACAAAAAGTTAACTTCCAATTTAGTTTTTTAAAACCAGTTTTGAAGTTTCGACACCATGATAAACGAAGTGAAAATAATTTTAGCAAATAAATAACTTCACAATTTGTATATTTTTCAAGATTTAGCTACCACATTAAAACAGTTTCTAGGCCGAGCTTAATAAAAATATATTAGGTCGGAAGTGGTTTATCAATTGGTTAAATGGCAGGAAATATGAAAAGTTAATTTCCGTAAACTTTATATTAATATTTATATCTTAATTGATTTCTTAAAAAATATCTAATTAGAGTAAATATTTAATTATATTAAAGTCTGACTCAACGGCCCAACTGAATCAGTTGTCAAATTCATATACATATAAATACATAGTTGCCAACATAGTCAAATAACAATTAAAGATAAACTTATTTTTGTTTAGTTTTTCCCGCATTTAAAAATTCCCCCTTCTCAATTTTCGTGGTGGCTCAGGGGATAGAGCGTTTGCCTCCCAATGAGGTAGATCTGGTTCAAATCCCAGCGATGGCTGGTGGATACGAATTCCGCACCTGGCTTTCACCGACCACAATGTTGACGTAAAATATACTCTGTGGTGGACGGATCATGGGTTAGATTCCCTTTGCCACCAGACTAACCATGGGAGATTTTCGTGGTTTTCTTCCCCTTTAAACGCAAATGAGGATTAGTTTTATCAAAAAGTCCTTCACGAAGGCAAAATGTCTCCCAATACTTGATCCTGGTATTCCTTTGTCTTCTGGATTGTGTTCAAAATTACAAGGCTTCGCCGTTGAACATTTTTAGCGGTAAACTCAAAACTGGGTCGGTTGGTTCAGCGACGGTTATAAAATAAACTACAATTAATAGGTTTTATAGATATNAGGATTACTGGCTGCGGTCAGTGTGCTGTTGGGTAACCACTTTGATCAGCCTACAATGGGATAGTGGGTGGGTGGTATCTTTCCTGGTTAAATTGTTCAATCGTAAAGGGCTCAAGTTCAAGTCTGGTTGTCAGGCTTTCGAAGCGAGGGTGCTATCCCCTCTGCAGAGGATCAAAATTGTGATGGCAGGTATTCGGATCATCCTCAAGGATGTTTCCCAAACCAATAGCCCATTGTGCAGCAACGTAAATAAATTGAAACTACAACAACCTAGTTAGACGATGAAAAATGTGCTAAAGAGCAGTTGCAGAGAGGTAACAAATCTGTTTCAAAATTAAAACTGATGCAAACTAAAATTCACGATTGCAGTGCTCGAATTCGCCATCTGGGGAAAAGACCAATTCCATGCCTTTGACCCTTCCCTCTCCTCCTCCTTTCAGTTGTTAAGGAATGTACTACGATATTTTTCATTTTCTTAATATTTTTCGTATTTAATTGTTAAAAATATTTGTTAAATTTACATGATGCTTTCTTTTAGATCTATTTTTAGTGTAGTTTTCTGTTCGATATAGGTTCCTAACTTAAAAGATTTTAATCTATTTGAAAATCAAGACAGAAACTAACGTACTTTCTTCTCCTATGACTCTCCACACGCTAATGGTGAGAGCATGTGAAGTGTTGCCATAGGAAAAGAGCTCTATGCTCTACGCCACCTGTAGCCCATTTCGATCACCAATTCATAGTTTAACATTTGCAAGTGATCATGATGGATGTGGAGGAAAGTCAGTGTTTGTTAGCTACCATCAGGATTCGAACCAAGGACATCTTGGGGTAGTCGGATGCTCTAACCACCGTAGAAAATGGTGTACACCCCAATCAAAGAGTGAGTTAACCCAAGGTACACATTAATGCACTTCATCAAATACAGATTATCCACAACTTAAAAATATTAAAGAGTGGTGACGAACTTTTCTCGAGACTGTTAGAAAAATTTCATAAAAAGTTAGCTTCCAATTTAGTTTTTTAAAATCAGCTTTGAAGTTTCGATACCGTGATAAGTGAAGTGAAAATAATTTTAGCAAATAGAATACTTCAAAGTTTGCATAATTTTCAACATTTAGCTACCACATTAAAACAGTTTCTAGGCCGAGCTTAATAAATATATATTAAGTCGGAAGTGGTTTATCAATTGGTTAAATGGCATTAAATATGAAAAGTTAATTTCCGTAAACTTTATAATAATATTTATATTTTAATTGATTGCATAAAAAATGTCTAATTGCAGTAAATATTTAATTATATTAAAGTCTGACTCAACTGCCCAACTGAATCAGTTGTCAAATTCATATACATATAAATTTATAGCTGCCAACATAGTCAAATAACAATTTAAGATAAACTTATTTTTGCTTACTCTTTGCCGCATTTAAAAAATCCCCCCCCCTCTTCTCAATTCCCGTGGTGGCTCAGGGGATAGAGCGTTTGCCTCCCAATGAGGTGAACAGGATCAAATCCCAGCGATGGCTGGCTGATACGAATTCCGTACAAGGCTCTCACCAACCACAATGTTGACGTAAAATATCCTCTGTGGTAGACGGATCATGGGTTGGAGTCCCTTTCCCGTCAGACTAACCATAAGCGATTTTCGTAGTTTTCTTCTCCTTTAAACTAAAATGCGGGTTAGTTCAATCGAAAAGTCCTCCGCGAAAGCAAAATGTCGCCGAATACTTGATCCTGGAGTTCCTTTGTCTTCTGGATAGTGTTCAAAATTACAAGGCTACGGCGTTGGACATTTTTAGCCGTAAACTCAAAACTAGGTCGTCTGGATCAGCGACGGTTATAAAATAAAATAAAATTAATAGGTTTTATAGATATACTTAAGTTGTTTCTATCAGTGGTGGACAAAATCATTCAGATTTAACTTTATTGAATTAATAATAAAATTTTAAATCATAAAAATTATTACCATTCAAAATATTCAAATAAAAATATTCTGATGAGTCGAAACAAATTGACTGGTATTTAATTACTAATGAAGTGCTTTTTTCTGGGTTTTTTTTTTTTTCTTTTCTTTTATTCGGTGCTTTTCTTCCCGGTTCTTTTTTTTTTCTGTCCTCCAAAAGCCTCCAAAAAGCCAAAGCAATTGTAGATTATGCCCTATATTTTAACCCTTTTACTTTTTTTTAAACCCCAAAAATTTGTATTTTCTTTTATGTGATTTAAGGGAATTAAGACATAACGTAATTTAACACATTATAAACATAACACACATTACATATTTTTCTGACATAAACTTTTGAGCATAATGTAATCGCATAATTCACCTTTCTTATAAACACGGATAACGCCATCATTTGTTATCGATTTTTGGTTATGAATTTTACAAAGTACACAGTTGCTTCTAAGACTCAAATAAAAAAATTCACTTTTCCCGATTATTTTATGAGTAATCATACTCAGTAAAGGAAATATCAGATGAAGATAAGAACAACGTCGGTTAAAACGAAGCACACGAAAAATTTTTTCAATACAAAATAGTAATGCTGCACAAACGTAAGCAAGCGTGGATTCATGTTATGCAGTGATATTCACATTATAGCTTATTCTGCGTCAAAAGTCGTGATAATGGGTTTTTTCAACAATCTTAAATTACACGCACTCAAAAACATGCATACTTATGAATTAAAAACAAGCATACTTTTTAATTGTTAACCTAATATTATAACATCACTTCATATATGTATAAATTAACTTGCGATAAATTAAAAATATTAACAAAAATGATAATGTATGTATTTTTATTACAATTTTTAAACAAAATTATTAGTATTATTATTTGTATTCAATTATTAGTATATCATAATGCAAAAAGTGGAATTATTGGAATTAAAATAGTTTTTAGAGCTGGTTTAGAGTCCTAATCATTTAGTTAATGAATTAGAAACGTAAAGTGTTTCTTCCGTAAACTTTAAATTAATTAGCATTTAATTAACATTAAATTAATGAGCAATTAAAAAAATTTCTAAATACCCTCAGCCAATATTTATGTACATTAAATTCATGCTTAACAGCCCCTAGAATCAACTCGACAAATATTATATCATAATGCAAAAAGTGGAATTATTGGAATTAAAATAATTTTTAGAGCTGGTTTAGAGTCCTAATCATTTAGTTAATAAATTAGAAGAGTAAAGAATTTCTTCCGTAAACTTTAAATTAATTAGCATTCGATTAACATTAAATTAATTAGCATTTAAAAAAATTCTAATTACCTTCAGCCAATATTTAAGTACATTAAATTCAGGCTTAACAACCCCTCGAATCAACTCGGCCTTATTCATATAATTGCTAAAAAAGTGCTTTTTTGTATGCTTTTTTTAGCATTCTTTTTATGTTTTTTTTTCCTTGCTGTTTAAGAACTTTTTTTCCATGCATTTTTTTTCCGTTAACCATTTTGAACTATCTCTGTAAAATTTTTCAAAATTCAGAATAATTTGAAACATAAAAAATGAATTATTATTGAATTGATTATTGTATGGAATGGAAAGTATGAATGTATTATATTGAATGCAGTGGAGAGAATGGTGTAAGCTGATGTTGAAAATTATTTCTCTTATTAGATAAAGGCCTCGAGACAAAATCAATTTGTGGTAGTAAGATTTAAGCAATCCATACTGAAATACGAAAATACTACAAGAGATGATTTGCACTGCAATTCAGAAATTTTCAGATTCTAGATCATTATGTAGAAAGAGACATTGCATGCTGGAAATATAGGTAGCCAAGGTAACAAGGTGCTAAGGTAACAGCAGATCAAGATCAACAGAGGTGTGCAGATGTGTGTCGATGTTCAAATTTACCTCTCTCTCTCTTTTTTGGAGATCTTGGCTGTAGTTAGCCCAATTTTTATACCAGCTTTCATTTCTTTCGAAATGCCGACTAGGTGGCCGAGCGGTTAGCGCGCCTGACTGCGGAGCCGATGGTTGCGGGTTCGAATCCCGCTCGGGGCATAGATGTTTCTTTCTCTCCTTGTGTTCTATGTCCTTTCTTCTGTGTGAATGTAACCAGCCCTATAAACGGGTTTGTGGTTGTATGACGTGGGCGACGCTACTCCAACCGCCGTGGCTTAGCCATAGGTGCTCACTGGGTAATGATAAGAGAGTAGCAATTCTGGCATTTCTGAGGTCAATGGGATATAGATCCAAGTGTCCGCCATTAACCAAAAAAAAATAATAATAATAATTATTTTAAAATTTGTTACTGAATTGACGCAATGTCAAGAATCATTTTTCTTAATTTAAAAAAAAAAATGTTAAACAATTGAGCGGGTCGGTAAACGCAGCTGGATTGGAATATTGCACCCGGGATAAACTCCTCGATTAAATGCTCTTGAAGTGAGGAATAGATTAACTAAAATATTCGATTTCATTGAAAATAAAAATAAGTAAAAATGGAATTTATAAAAATCTAAACCCATATTTCTCGTAAAAACAAATTAATAAATGGAGAAAAAAATAATTATTTCCCTCCTTATTCCTTTCCCCCCCCCCCCTTCTTCTTCCTTAAACAAAAAGAATATTTAGTTTTTATGGGTGATATTTCTCTTTATTTAACCATCCAATAATTTCATAGTTAAATTTCTTTTAAAATCATATTATATTCTTCATAAAATATTTTCCTTGAGCCAAATAAAAATTTAATTTCAAAGTAAAGATCTTAATTTTAAAACTAAAAATGTTTGTGTTCTTTGTCGTTGATTAGATGCTCACCTTCACCCCTTCCCCCCTTTTTTTTACACGCTACTACATAATACTATTTTTTTTTTTTTTTTTTTTTTTTTTTTTTTTTTTTTTTTTTTTTTTTTTTTTTTTTTTTTTTTNGTTTGTTAAGTGACACCAAATGCTATAATTTTCGAGATTAATTTCTATGAAGGGCAATGAACTGTATAGCTTATTTTCTTGTCCAAATACTTGGAATTTCCTGCTCAGTTTTAAGTTACAGTCGGTATTTTTCTTTAAATATTTCACTTCAAGTCATTCCTCCATTTCATATATGGTGCATCCTCTGTTTAGTTAGACCTTGCCTGTTTCTTGGAAGAAGAGAGCTGTGGTTATTCTTATTTATAGGCTTGTTTTGAAGATAGTTGCATGCGGTGTGCGTTTGTCCCACTCTGGTATTCTTATTTCACACTCACATTGATTTACAGCTTCTTATTCATTTGTTTACTCACATTCTGCTCTACTAAATTTATAACTGATTCTTCTCTTTCCCTTATATGTACCCGAGTGATGAATTTAGGGAATCCTATCTACTTTTATAATTTTTAAGAGCCATGCTATGCCTAAATGAAGTTTTAGGAGTAATAATTTAATAAACGAAGAAAAGTATAGGGAAAATAGCTTTGGTTAAAAGCACAGAAAAGAATAAGCACAAATGAGAAAAAGACATACAGAAAAAAGGAGTCCCTTTAATGGGCCATTTATTTCTAGTAAAGGTAAATTAAAGTATTTTTGGAATTGAAAATGTTTTAAGTATAGTAATTGATATAAGAAAAAAAAACTCTTTTAGTTTATTGAAATGCCATTTTTTTGGTGGCAAATATATTTAACACGACCTATTAGGAACTTATTGACTTTGATTTTTCTTCATTTATAAAATAAATTTTATAAATGCTACAATCTTCAAAAGGATAATTATGTATTTTATAACTTTTATACGATTTTTTAAAACTAACAAATGGTTACCAATTTTATTCAAACGCACTTCAAGAAAGCTGAAATTATTAACAAATGGAAACCTAAATTAAAAGTGGTAAAAAAGTGGTGGTAAGTATACTTCCCACGGCCTTCGAAAGGGTTAAGAAGGCAATGCAAAACTGAGTGCTTTAATTTAATGTAATTATAATGCTTGAATTTAATGTAATTGTAATTCGAATGCAATTAATTATTAATTTATTAATTAATTAATGTAGCAAAATAAAACCCGTACAGAAAAAAAGAAATTTTAACGAGTGATTCATTTAAAAACATGTATCTAAATAAAACATTTCATCATTTTTGTACATATTTTTAAAATTTACCCCCAGGCAGATAAAAGTTAAATTATAATACACTATTATAGGAGACATATACCGAAAAAAATGTACAGTATTAAATAATAAATAAACAAATTAAAAATAAATAAACAAATAATAAAACATCTTAAATAAATTTTGACCTGATGATCGTATTATCACGTATTAAGACGGTGGAATAGATATTGAAAAATTAAATTTTAAGAAAACAACTTTTTTAGAGTTTGATCACTCAGAAACTATTCGACTGATTTCGCACAAATTTTATATTTTGCTATTTAAAGTTAGATTCTTTAAAAGGATTTAAATGGTTGTGTATACATTACAAATCAAAATTTTTATTACAGATAAATAATATAATGAAAAAAATCAGTAAAAATTATTTTTTGTATGAAATTATCTTTGCTTAAACGAATTTTAAATTTGTGTGGAAGGATTTTTGGATTCGTTTAAGAAGTTCTTGAGGTATGACGAAATACGCAAAAGAAAAATTTACATAAATAAGAGGTCCAAACTATCGACTTTTCTGTTGAGACCACATTTCCTTGCTTGGGGCATGTTTTAACGGTACAGATTGTTGGAATAAAGGAATGTTTATACAGAGAAAGTACGTTTTTGTGTCTAATTTCGCTACTTAAAATATCGTTTGCACTAATTTATTAATTTATATGAAGTTAGGCCCTCGAGCCTTTAAGATTGACTCTTTGTATGTGAAAGTCTGATCATTATACTAGATCAAAAGTTTTCTTTATTTTCTTGGTGCACTGCATAGAGATAAAACATTAAAAGTTCTTTACCATAAACTTCAAATTTTTCCTCGCATATTTATAAATTCCTTCGAAAAATTTAACCGAATTCGAATAAAAAATTTTTTTTAATTCGGGCTCGTTGGACAGAATTGAATTGATCGTTAATTTCATATGAATTTTAGAGCGAACATCACAGCACCACTTTATTAGACAGTTTTGCATAGTAATCTGAAAGGGTGCTTTTCTAGCACTTTTTTCGGTGCTCTTTTTTCTGTTATCCATAATTTTTTTCCTCTTTCGGTGATTCGATTGAGTGAACGTTTGAAATTAAAAGGTACATTAAGCAGGCTTTAGGAAAAATTGTTTGCAGCTTTTGAAATCGTTTGCGTTTGAAATTTTATTCATTCACAACTTTGAATAAGGGAAATTTTAATAAGAAAATTTGTCTCCATAATAAGAATCTCGGAAAAGAAGCATTGAAAGAACAGCGTGTAAAAAAACGCAAAATAAAAAAAAGCACTGGGAAAAAAGCTTTAAAAAAATCACCTCATTTAGTGATATGAAAATTTAGCTTGCTATTCAGGCCATTGAACAGTAATTTATTGTTTTTAAATAATTATTCGAATGTAATTATAGATTTTTTTTTTAAAATTAAAAAACATACTTTAATTTGAAGTCGAATGAAAGAGACTTTTAAAACTTTGCATATTTTTAATTGTAAATATAATTATATAATGTATAACAGTGTCATAAATAATTAATCAATTAGTTGCCTTTTCGGGGTTAATCTTTCGATAAATTAAAAATATTAAAGAAAATGGTTTAGTATTTCTGTTTCATACTACATTTAAAAATATAATTAAGAGAAAAAGGTATTATTTGCGTATCATTGTATACAGTTTAATACAACTTTATTAAAAAAAATTAGTTTCATGGGTATTATTTGTATATCAGTGTAAAACACAATACAATAAGTGTAATAATTTAAATTTTGAACTATTATATATCCTTATCAGTTTGCTAAATAGCATGAAGTGGAGAAAGTTCATTCCTTAAACTTTAAATCAACTGTTATATATTCATTAATTTTTTATAAATATCCAATTTCATTCGAATAAATATTTAAATATTACACTAAATTCTGCCTGAGCTGCAAGAACTGAATCAGTTGTTAAATTGATATAATTACTGAAAAGTGCATTTTCTCCCAGACTTTTTGTTTCAGTGCTTTTTTTTCTTTCCTTTCTTTTACACTTTTTTCCATCCACCGGTCCAACAGCGAATCAAATTATTATTTCTTATTATAACCCACCGATTTCCAATTAAAATATTTATTCCTGGAAATTAGAGTAAAGCTGCCGAAGGCAGCAGGAGCCTGCGAGAAACCGCAAAGCATTGAATTCACGTAGACCAACTAGCAGTTCCTTACTGGGAGGGGAGCTAGTAAAATAAACAAGAGTTGAAAAAATTGATAATTGTAAAAGTTGTAAGGAAAAAAAGAAGTTGAAAAAATATTTTTGTTCAAAGGCAAAACTATTTGTTAAATGATCTCTGAAATAAATTATTAATTATGTTAAGACTTGTCAGTGTTTGGTGGACAGTAGTCCATTTTAAGGATCTATTAATAATCACTTCAGGTAGATCATTTAATAAATAGTTATTTCCTTTAGGCAACAAGTTATATATATATACTTTGCAAAAATATTTTTATTGAATAGTGGTAGTTTAAAAAATACAAAATGTTTGAATTATGATATCTTGAAAAATATATCGTGCCCTTAAGAACAGAAATACATCTAAAAACACTCAAAAACTCAATACAACTATTATTCTTATTAACAAAATTATAAAAATAGATACTTTTTTTTAAGTTTCATTTTTGTTTTAACAAATGTTTATGTGCTGCGCCATTTTCGTCGCAGATGTCTAATTTTTGAGTAGGGCGGAATCAAAATGCATAATCATACTAGTTTTCTAACTGTCACACATAACAAAAAATAATTTTTAAATTCTAGATTTTACTTTTTATGATTTTAAATCGGTTATAATTCATAAAAATTTTCTCTATTTGTCTGAAATATTGAGGGGTACTTTAAGAGATTTCAAAATAACGCAGTTAGGGGGGATATAAACATCATTCATCCCCCACCCATTGGTCACTATGACAAGAATATTCATTTAAATTCTGATAACTAATATAATACAATGACATGTAGAAAGAGGGGCGAAGGGGCAATGGCCTCAGGCATTCAGTCAAAGGGAGGGGGGGGGGCATCCAAACAACAACTAAGTAAATTAAAACTTTAATTTTGATACTAGATGCAAACATTTTTTAAGTAATTAAATTTTGTTTATTACGTAAATATTAGGCATACGCAATATCTTTTACGAAAAAGAAAATACAATTTTCAAACAAATTTAAAAATGATTCAAGTGATTGAAATTTAAATATTTTTACATTAAAAAAAATTTAACTTATTTTTAAGGAAATAATAAGTTTAAAAAAATAATAAGTTCGGTACACTTGTATAAAAAATATTTAAAATATACATTTAAATTGTTATGAACATACATCGTTCGTCAATTTTTTTTGTTTTAGTAGATTTCTTTTAAGTCTTTTAGGAATTACTGTATTTACACTCCTAAGAGGCAACTACATACCTCAGCACGTCCCTAATCTAAACTTTTTAAAGTTTGTTTAATAAAAAGTTGAGAACACATATTTTTATGAAGATTTTTACTTTTCTGGAGAAATTAACAAGCATAATGCTTTTATTACGTATGTTAATAAAGCCTTGTCAATCTGACGAAAAGGGGTATAGACCATAGAGTTGAAATATCAACCCAGTATATCAACTCTATGGTATAGACCACCCTATGGACTTCATCCTATAGGGGTAGACTCCACCCTATGGAGTGAGTAAACGAGAGGATAAAGAAAGTAAATCAATGAGTTAGAGGAGAAAGGAAGCGAATCAATGAATCAGAGTAGTATCAGCGAATCAATTTATAATGACAAAACAAGCATTAAAAGAGAACGGGAAAAAGTTCAGAAAAAAAATCACCCTTAATAACTATTGTTTAAATTTAATGTTCGATTCCATTCGGGTCGTTGATTCCGAATGTAACGTATTTATTAATTATTCGAGCATAATTAGATATTTTTAAAAAATAATTAATATGCAAGGTTTCATTTGAAGTTGAATGAGAGGAACTGTTAATGTAATGCTTTTATATAATCTATAATATTATAAATATAAATAACGCATCTATTAAACAAATTAACAATAATCTCTCAGGGACTTAATTTATTTAAATAAATTAAGGATATTAAAAAAAAGATAACACATTTCATTTTAATAGAAAATTTAAAAAAAAAAATAATGAGATGAAAAAGTATTAATTCTAGTGTATTATTATAATATGACAAACAATACAATATTATTGTGTTATTTATTGAAATTTGGAACAATTTTAGAGCTGCTTAAGACCTTTGACACAAAATTTTTACTACTATTTTTCTTTTTTTCTCTCTCGTTATTTTATATTAATTCAGGCCAAAATAAATAGATATATTTATTTTGGCCTGATCTATTCGATAATATTTATTTTGGCCTAATCTTTAGCATTTTAATAATTCATGATTACAGCGTCCGATACCAGCGTCCTGTTTTACGTCAAAGGTAAAATTTTCCAGCCAGGCTCAACTCCTAACAATAATTTTTAAAATTAGCATTTATTTAGATCTAAAAAAACAGTTATTCATCCTTGAAATTTCTTTAATTTACAAAATCAATTATAGATAAATTTTTTAATATGAAGGAAAAAAAGGTTTCACAAACTACTTTTTTGGATTTTATATTTTAGTACAAATATAATTTCGATAATCAAACAGATTTAGATAATTAAAAAATACCGAAATATATTTTTACTTGTAATTGGAGAGTCAGAAAAAAAAACAATATGAAAGGGACACCCTTGTCTCATCTGCGTCAAAATTATTATTAATTTTTAAAAAAAGTCTAATTTCTTTCGAATAATTACTTACAATAAAAATTGGCTTAACAACCCGCATTAAAATAGTCGACAACTTCATATTCTAATTACTAACAAGATGAACGAGTTTCACTTCTTTCCCCGCCTACCTACAATGTATAGATATCAGAGATTTGAAGCGCATTGACTACGTTGAAGTTTCGCTCCTCCCTCTGATAATTAACATTTAAAAATACTTACAAATAACTTTTTTAAATAAAAGTGATAGCTATTAAAAATCATTTAAATTTTTTTTCATATGCTACACAACGGCGGATCAAGAGGTGGAAGAGGTTGTGATATTCTCTCAAATCTAATGACGATAGATTGCAAAAATATGTTATGCTAATATAAATCTTCAGAGTTTTTGTTCATTGTTGGCCTTTTTCTTTTTAATTTTAGTTCGATTACCTACTAATATCATTTTAATTTATACTTTCTGCTGAGTAAAATAACAATTAAGAATTCGTTCATTATTTCAATTCAGGCTTTTCGTCATTCATTTACAAAGCGTAAAATAATAGCTTCTTTGTTAACCTTCGGCCAATAGAGTAATAAATCACTGTTCTCAGATAATATTGATTTCAAAGCACTTCTCATTCACTTTTATGCATCTAAATACAGAGAGGCGGACAAGAAGAGCACCTGGAAAAAAGCATCGGAAGAATATGCCTGAAAAAAAAAGCACTTCAAAGAGCAACTCGTTGGTACTACTAGATTTTTACGTCCACTGCGTTACGTCGCTAAATCATGTAAAATAAACAATCAGGAGTAGCCAAGCTAAGAGTAACCATACACACTTTTGGTTCTATTTAGGCTGTGCAAGTTTTCATTATTAATTTTTTGGAATTTCCAGAAATTCTATGAATTCCATTTCCAAAATGTCAATATCCAACCTCTCAAAATAGATGTCTCTTCAAGGTCATCCATTTAAGCAATGTGAGGTATTGAAGAAAATAAATGCAATTTTTTTCAATCAAAGTTCGGAAATTTAGAAAATCTGCTGATTTCGTCTGTCTTTGAAAAATATTTTATCGATGACAGTTCAAAATGTCTTTTAAGAAGAAATAAATATTTATAATTCCTAATAATAGCAGCATTTTCAATATCTTTCAAAGTATGTCAAGTTTTAGTCATATGATCTCAAAGGTAGGCGAAAGGAAGAGCCCCGGAAAAAAACTCTGGATAAAAGTCCGGAAAAAAAGCACCCGGAAAAAAGGGCAATTATAAAATCACTTCCTAAAATATATAATTGCTAATTTAGATTAATTAGATAATTTTGTTTAAGCTTAGAATTTCCTTATAATCCTTTTCCGCACTTTCTTAAATAATTTCAATAAATGCTTGAACAATGAAAAATTTATAAGAAACTAATGTTTCAACACATTTTAATAAAAATAATATAAAATAATTACCCGTTTATTGTATTTATTAAATGGATATTACCGAAATGCTATATTTACTTCTCAGCTGACATTTATTATTAATTTGCAAAGTATAATCTATAATTGAATTTGACTTAAATAATAATAAAAACAAAATCTAAAAAATATTCAAAACACACTTGTTATAGTAAAGAGTTCTTTTTTTACTAAGTAGGAATTAAGATTATTTGCTAATTATAAATTAATACTTATTAGACCTTTGTTGACACTCTGACTCCCACGCAAGAGGATGAGCCCTGGCATGAGGGTCACGTGGGTGAGGAAGACAGGAAATGTCCTCCGAAGTAGGAGAGGAAAAGATTTTAAAAAGGGAAGGACCCTCTCTCCAGAAACCGGAGCAATTGAGCACCAACATCTCAACTTTAAGTTTCTTATTTTTCAATAATCTATAAGTATATACTACTTAATATGATAACCAAGAAGAGAACACAATAAAAATATATGATTCAAGTCCTACTCAATATATGATTCAAGTCCTAATCGAATTATGATTCAAGTCAATCATTAAGTCTAGTAAAACGAACCGTCAAAAACCTTTCACGACCTTAACATTAATTAAAATAAAAAATGTCAAGATTAATTAATTGAGGCAGTATATCTACATAAAAATCAGTTCCATTTTGATTATACTTGCTCATTTTAAAAACAAGAATTATTTAAACCGATTTTGTTTTGTTGTTATCACTTAATCACACTTACCGTTTAACGAACTTAAGATCAGAAATCTTAAAATACACCTATACCGATCGCAACGGTCATTAAATTCATATGGCATTAAACAGTCATTAACAATACTTTTTTTTTTTTTTAAATTTTCACATTGAAACTTAATAATTCTTTTTTTCTTTCTTCTTTTCTTTGTTGTATTTACATGGATTCTATTTTGGTGCTTCGCTTCCGGAAGTTTTTTTTTTTTCCAGTTGTTTTTTGTCCGCGATATTTATTTTTTTTTCAATTTGTCCTTTTTTTTGCAATTTCTTTTAGCTACATTATTTTACAGTGAACCCATACGTTCAGGAAATTCTTGTCATTTTTCTGTTTTAAACTGAGAAAAAGACACACAAAAAAGGAGTCCCTTTAGTGGGCCATTTGTTTCTAATAAAAGTAAATTGGAGTATTTTTGGAATTGCAATTGCTTTAAGCTAAATTAAAATAAGTAATTAATAAATAATTAAGCTAAATTGAATTGCTAAATTAAAAGTGATAAAAAAGTGGTGGCAAGTATACTTCCTACAGCCTTCGAAAGGGTTAAGACGGCAATGCAAAACTGAGTGCTTTAATTTAATGTAATTGTAATGCTTGCATTTAATGTAATTCGACTGTAAGTAATTATTAATTAATTAATGCCACAAAATAAAACTCGTATAGAAAGAAAGAAACTTAAAACTAGTGACGAGTAATTTTAAAACATGTATATAAATGAAACATTTCATCATTTCTGTACATATTTTTAAAATTTACCCCCAGGCAGATCAGAGTTAAATTATTATACTCAATTATAGGAGATATATATTGAAAAATGTGCAGTATAAAATAAATAAATAAGCAAATAAAGAAAAATAAACAAATAATTAAATATCTTAAATAACTTTTGACCTAATGATCACGAAACTAAGACAGTGGAATAGATATTGAAAAATTAAATTTGAAGTATACAAATTTTTTAAAGTTTGATCACTCAGAAACTATTCAACTGATTTCGCACAAATTTTGTATTTTGCCATTTAAGTTAGATTTTGCCAAGTTAGGTTCTTTTAAAGGATTTAAATGGTTGTAGAGATTACAAATCAAAATTTTTATCATAAATAAATAAAATAATGAAAAAAAATCAGTAAAAATAATTTTTTGTATGAAATTATCTTTAGTTTAGCGGATTTTAAATTTATGTGCAAAGATTTTTGGAACCGTTTAAAAAATTCTTGAGGTATGACGAAATACGCAAAAGGAAGAATTAACATAATTAAGAGGTCCAAATTATCAACCTTTCTATTGAGACCATATTTCCTTGTTTGGGGCATGTTTTAACAGAATCCATATCTGTTGGATTAAAGGTATGCTTATTCAGAGAAAAGAGAAAGTACGTTTTTGTGTCTGATTTCGTAACTTATAATATCGAAATTACAATTTGCACTAATTTATTAGCTTATATGAAGTTATGCCCTCGAGCCATTAAGATAGACTTTTTGTGTGTGAAAACCTGATCATTTTACTAGATCAAAAGTTTTTTTATTTGGCGGTCAGCCTCCACACGGTCTTTTATAAGTAGTCCGCGCACACTGTTTAAGAAGTGAACCAGTTGTGCGCATGAACACAAAACCTTTTATGAAAGTAATTGAGAGAAATTTATCTTATATATTTGAGAATTGAATCTGTAGTGGTTGACAAGTGAATAAGGCAAACCAATAATATTCATAAATAAAATAAATTTTTAGTCATATATATATTTGCTACCACTTTCTTATTTTCATTATATTCTGTATTAAATCACTCGTTCGCTAAGTGGATATCCTTCACAGTGGTCTGATCGTACTACCTATAAAAAACCGAGTGGAGGCTTTCAGTTATAAGGAGGCGTTAAAAGTTCTTTACCATAAACTTCAAATTATTCCTCCCATATTTATAAATTCCTTTAAAATATCTAACCGAATTCGAATAAATATATTTTATTTTTAATTCAGGCTCGTTGGGCAGAATCGAATTGATCGTTAATTTCATATGATTTTTAGAGAGAACATCACAACACTACTTTATCAGCCGGTTTTACACAGTAATCTTAAATTGTGCTTTTGTAGGTAGTACTTTTTTCTGTGCTCTTTTTTTCCGGAATCCATTTTTATTTATTTATTTTTTTTTTCTTCTGGTGACTTGATTTAAGTGAGCGCTATGAAATTAAAATGTATATTAAACAGGCTTAAAGAAAAATTGCTTGCAGGTTTTGAAATCATTTAAAGAGGTACGTTTGAAATTTTATTCACTCACTACTTTGAATAAGGGAAATTTTAATAAGAAAATTAGACTCCATAATAAGCGGCCCGATGTATCGCGGAAAAGAAGCATTGAAAGAATTATTCGAATGCAATTAGATTTTTTTTTAAAATTAAGAAACATACTTTAATTTGAAGTCGAATGAAAGAGATTTTTAAAACTTTACATATTTTTTATTGCAAATATAATTATATAAATTATATTGTATTATGTAATTATATTGCTATAAACAATTAATCAATTTGTTGTATCTCCGGGTTTTATCTTTTGATAAATAAAAAATATTAAAGAAAATGGTTTAGTATTTCTATTTTATACTACATTTAAAAATATAACTAAGAGAAAAAGGTATTATTTGTATATAATTATATACAGCTTAATACAACTTTATAAAAAAATTAGTTGAAAAAGTATTATTTGTATATTAGTGTAACACAAACAATAAGTGTAATCATTTGCTAATTATCGGTTTGCTAAAATAGTATGAAGTGAGGAAAGTTCCATTCCATAAACTTTAAATTAACTCTTATATATTTATTAATTTTTTAAAATATCCAATTTCATTCGAATAAATATTTAAATATCACATTAAATTCTGCCTGAACGGGCCGAACTGAATCGGTTGTTAAATTTAAAAAGAATTACTATCTAAGTGCCTTTTTTCCCCAGGCTTTTTGTTTCGGTGCTCTTTTTCTTTTATTTAAATCTTTTTCCTCTCCACCGGTCCAACAGCGAGTCACATTACTATTTCTAACCCATCGGTTTCAACTTAAAATATTTATTCCTGGAAATTAGAGTTTAGAACTGGAAATTAGAGCTGGATCCTGCTGCGGGGAAACCGCGAAGTGTTGATTTCGCGGTGCTCCTTACCAGGGGGGGGGGGGGAAAATAAACAGAAGTTGAAAATTTTGATGATAAAATAATTTGTTCTAAGGCAAAACAATTCATTAAATGCTCTCTTGAGAGGTCATTAGTTTTGTTAAGACGTGTCAGTGTTTGGTTGGACATTTGTCCAATTTAGGGGTTGATTTGGAGAGATCCACGATTGTAGTGATCGTGGATCTCTCCAAACGTCCTCCCACCAAGACTATTTAATAAATAGTTATTTCATTATGCATTGTATTAAATATATATACTTTGCAAAAAAATTTTTAGTAAATAGTGGTAGTTTAAAAAATACAAAATGTTTGAATTATTAGATTGTGAAAAATAAATCTTGCACTTTAGAACAGAAATACATCAAAGCGCTAAAATCTTCATACAACTATTATTCTTATTCAAAAAATAAATAAAATAATAATTATAATTACAATAAAAATAAGAACTTTTTTTTTTTTTTTTTTTANTTTTTTTTTTAGTTTTATTTTTGTTTTGAGAATTGTTTATGTGCTGCGCCATTTTCGTCGCAGGCGTCTAATTTTTAATTAGGGCGGAGTTAAAAAGCATAATCATACTAGTTCTCTAAATGTCACACATAACAAAAAATAATTTTTAAATTGACCAAACATCTGAAAAAAGATTAATCTCTTCCTAGATTTTACCTTTTATGATTTTATATCTGTAATAATTCATAAAAATTTTCTCTATTTGTCTGAAATATTGAGGGGTACTTTAAGAGATTACCAAATAACAAAGGGAGGGGGGATATAAACATCATTCTTCCCCCGCCCATTAGTGACTATAACAAGAATATTCATTCAATTCAAATTCTGATAATTAATATAATACAGTAACGTGTAGAGAGAGGGGAGGAGGAGTAATGGTCTCAGGCATTCAGTCATAGGGAGGGGGAAGGGTCATTCAAACAACAACTAAGTAATTAAAACTGTAACCAGTTTGCAAGCATTTTCACTAGATTGCAAGCCTTTTTTTAAACATTTTTTAAGAAATTAAATTTTGCTTATTAGTTAAATATTTTAAAAATGCCCCTCTAATATTCACCCTTTGTAGTTAATATTAAGAAGGAAAATTAGTGAATCAATGTTTCAGAGTAGAATCAGCGAATCAAGCAATCAGTGAATCAATTTATAATTTGGGGTGCTCCAGTCGATGACCTCTAATTACATATTTATTTTTCAAAAGCCAAACTGCAGAGCATAATTTAAAAAAAAAAGTTACAAAATTATGATATTTAAACGACTCAGAAGTCCATAATAGGGTCTCGGCTTTTTCAAATACCTAGAATTGCATTCAAAGTCTTTAAATTTTTTGTACTCGAATTTCGTCTTAGCTCAGTAAAAATCTAAATTCTAATACTTATAGTATTATTTGNGTAAGTGGAAAAAGTTTAAAAAAAAAAAAAAAAAAAAAAAAGGATTGCAATAAAAGCATAGGAAAAAAAGCACATAAAAAAGCACCTTTAATAACTATTTTTTAAATTTAATGTACGATACCATTCTGGTCTTTGATCCCGAACATAACGTATTTATTAATTATTCGAACATATATATATATATATATATATAAATAAAAATTACCGCATACATTAAATCTACGCCACTGAAATCGCGTGATAAAGTATTTTATTTTTTTACATTTAAGACATCGTAAAAAAAATTGTGGTGATTTTTAATTTACCGAGCAGTGATCAAGATGCCGTTTCGTTTTTTCAGCAAAAAGAGGTACTACTTCGCTATTGAATAGGCGTAAATGGACACGAAATGGAACTCTATGTAATGGAAAGTTTGTGGAGGTGAGTTGTCAACAAAAGAAAAAAGTATTTTTTATGTTAGAGCAGGGGTGGCGAACCTTTATTCACCAACGTGCCATTTTTTCAAAAAAAATTGTTTAATGAGGTCATAGACGTGCCATCAAATGTATTACTGAAAAGCTATATTTGCTTTTCAGCTAACATTTATTATTAATTTGCAAAGTATAATCTATAAAATAAAAATCGAATTCCCCTTAAATAATAATAAATACAAATTCTAAAAAATGTTCAAAACACACTTGTTATAGAAAAGAGTTTTTTTTTTTTTTTTTTACTAAGTATAAATTAAGTTCATTAATTTTTTACTAAGTAAGTAAAAAAATTAATACTTAATTTTTGAAATTAAGTCTTATTTTACACTAATTATAAATTAATACTTATTAGAGCTTTGTCAAAGCTCTGACTCCTACGCAAGAGGATGGCCCCTGGCCTGAGGATCAGATGAGTGAGGAAGACCTGAAATGTCCCCTGAAGTAGGGGAGGAAAAGATTTTAAAAAGAGAAGAACACTCTCCAGAAACCGGAACAATTGGGCCAAAATCTCAATTTTGTTTCTTATTTTTCAATAATGTAAATGTATATACTACTTAATATGATAACCAAGAGCACGCAATAAAAATATATGATTCAAGTCCTATTCAATATATGATTCAAGTCAATCATTAAGTCTAACAAAACGAACCGCCAAAAACCTTTCACAACTTTAACATTAATTAAAATAAAAAATGTCAAGATTAATTAATTGAGGCAGTATATCTACATAAAAATCAGTTCCATTTTGATTATAACTGGCTTTTTTTAAAAGCAAGAATTATTTAAACCTATTTTGTTGTTATTACTTAATCACATTTACCGTTTTACTAACTTAAGATCAGAAATCTCAAAATACACATATACCGATCGTTACAGTCATTAAATTCATATATGTCATTAAAGGCCGGGATAGCCTGGTCGATAGGGTGTTGGGCCCATGTCCGAGAGTTCGTGGGCTCGAACCACGCCGGCCGAAGACTCCCCGTGTAGTAAAGTGACTGATGCACGTTAAATCTGTCGAGCCGTAAAAGTCCTCCATGTCCCCATAACAAATTAATACCTCTGGGGGTACTGGATTGGAGATCGATCGTTCTCTAATTCAGGTCAAAATTACGATCTGTGGATGAATGAATGGGTCCGTCCTATAAACAGATATGAGGTATGGTGTGGCAGAAGTCGAATTCTTGGCCATAGATCGCACCCCCTCTGCCTAAACAGGCACTCGTCAACAACAATACAGGTATGTCATTAAACAGTCATTAACAGTACGTTTTTTTTTTTTTAATTTTAACATTAAAACTTAATAATTCGTTTTTTCTTCTTCTTTTCTTTGTGGTATTTACATGGATTCTATTTTGGTGCTTTGTTTCCGGATGTTTTTTTTTTTTTCAGTTGCTTTTTGTCCGGGCTATTTTTTTTTTTTTCAATTTGTCTCTTTCTCTGTAATTCCTCAGTTACACCATTTAACATTGAACCCATATGCTCAGGAAATTCTTGTAATTTTTCTGTTTTGAAATTTTGAATTTATCTAAGAATTCGAGAAATCTGTTAAGAGATTATTCACTACGTTATTGTACGTACAAATGAAGTTTATACCATTGAGGTTCTATTTCCAGTGAAAACTTGAAGAACTGGCTGTTATTTAAAGCAGCTGTTCCCGAAAAGTGTTCCGTGGAACCCTAGTACCTAAAGCTCGTAGGTGTTTCGAGAGTTAGGACCCTTGAAACTGTTTAATGATTTTAAAACCTGTAATCATATTTATAACCAATCATTACAGAAAATTTCGGTTATTTCATTAAATTATTCAAGCAAAATGTCAGTGAAAAATGTAGTAATATTTTAAATATATTATAACTGCATTAAGATCTACCATCAATCTTTCCAATTCAAAGAAAATAACCGAACTCAATGATTAAGGACTGATTTTCTCTGATAATAATTTTTAATGTTCATAGCAATTCTTTTTCGTTTTCATTTCAACGAAAATCATTATTCAGCTTATTTAATTAATTTTTCGCTTATGCCTGCACAAAAACAAATTCAGAACTGGACTTGTGAATTCTATTGTCTGACTTAAAACCTAATATTAAGACTACTACTGAGAAAGCGATGAAAAAATTTGATTAGTAGTGTTTTTTTCGTTAATATGTTTACATTTGTTTACGACTAATTTCATTAAATCAATGTTCCGCAAAAAGAATGTCGATTGTTTAGGGTTCCGTAATCAGAAAAATTTGGCAACCGGCGATTTAGGAAGATATAAAGTTCGCAATTTTAGTTATAATAACACACGGATTCCGTCTGTTATTCATTCATAAATGGCTCCTTTTCCCATAATGGAACCCTAACGTATTACATGCTCGTACTCATTTTTGAATCAGCAGTTGATATCTGCCAATCTCGGAATTTTTTATTTTGTTTTAAATTGTCGTTATTATTAAAGGTAAGAGAATAAAAGTAATTTAGCTTATTCTTGTTGCGTGCCACCGACAGACCTGTTGTATTCCACCTAAAGGCACACGTTCCAAGTGCCTTTAGGTGAAAGTATCTAGTACATTAGGTGAAAGTACAGTCTAATGTAAAGGTTTGGCACCTTTACATTAGACTGTATATAAAAATGTCTTTTAATATTATTTCTTGGCAATATAGACTGTGTAAGAAAACTTATTTAAGGCGAATACTTTTTTAATAATTAAATTAGTGCA